>NW_025053528.1:0-7984 GCF_019279795.1 Protopterus annectens | reverse complement strand
AACCCCCCCCCCGGTGGCAGCATAACCCATTGATTGTGATTATAAAGTTTAAACAAAAGACCTGCAGTAATCCTTAACCAGCCTCATTTTTGTATTTAAAATTTTCTCTCCCTACAGATTCTGTGACTTTCTCCTATTTCTCATTTTTTTTCCTTCCAATAATCCCAGTTGTATACCTCTGCAATTTTTTTTCAAATAAGAAAGTTCTAAACTGCATACCTTCTCCCTGGCTGTAGCACCATTCCAACTTCAGGTCACTGAATGTTTTTCTGGACTTTTTCTTGGCTCTTTCACCTCTTCAGGTTCAAGTCTGAAATCTTTTCTTCCAGTGTACCACCCTCCTCTCTCCATTATGTGGCAGCATACACCCATGGGTTGTGACTGTAAGGTTTAAAACAAAAAAAGACCTGCAGTAAATCCTCTAACCAGCCTCATGCCTTATGTATTGTATTTATAATTCTCTCTGCTCTACACTACAGATTCTGTAGTTTTTTCCACCTCTTTTTCATTTTTCCCCCTCCAATAATCCCAAATGTATACTTTTGCAATTTTTGAGATAAGAAAGTTCTAACTATACCTTCTCCTGGCTGTAGCACCTTTCCAACTTCAGGTCACGATTGTTTTTCTGGCTTTTTCTTGGCTCCCCCCTCTGTTAGATTCAGTCTTGACCTTCTTCTTCCAGTGTACCACTCCTCTGCCACTGGGTGGCAGCATATACCCATTGATTGTGACTGTAAAGTTTAAAACAAAAAGACCTGCAGTAAATCCTCTAACCACCCTTTCATCCCTTTAATTTATTGTATTTATAATTCTCTCTCTACACTACAGATTTGTGGACTTTCCACTCTTTCTATTTTCCTTCAATAATCCCATATGTATCCCTTTTCCAATTTTTAAAGTTCAAAACTGCATACCTTCTCCTGGCTGAGCACCTTTCCAACTTCAGGCCACTGATTGTTTTTGGGACTTTTCTTGGCTCTTCCTGCTCTGTAGATTCTTGTCTCGATAAACCTTCTTCCAGTGTACCACTCCTCTCCACTATGGCATGTACACCCATTGATTATGTAAAAGTTTAAAACAAAAGACTGCAGTAATTTCTCTAACCATCCTTATGCCTTACGTATTGTATTTATAATTCTCTCTGCCCTACACTACAGATTCTGAAGACTTTTCCTATTTCTCATTTTTTCTTTCCAGTAATCCCATATGTATACCTTTGCTATTTTTGAAATAAGAAAGTTCTAAACTCTATACCCTCCTGGCTGAAAACCCTTTCCAACTTCAGGACACTGATTGCTTTTCTGGACATTTTATTGGCTCTTCCCACTTTGTAGATTTGAGGCACGATGAAACTTCTTCCAATGTACCACCCTCCTCTCACCTCTACATGGGAGCAAACACTCATTGATTGTGACTGTAAAGTTAAAAACAAAAAGGACCTGCAGTAAATCCTCTAACCAGCATCATGCCTTGTGTATTATATTTATAATTCTCTCTGCCCTACACTACAGATTCTATGGACTTTTCCACCTCTTTCTCATTTTTTCCATAATCCCATATTATTTGGAAATTTTTTGAAATAGGAAAGTTGTAAATTGCAATACTTCTCCCTAGCTGTAGCACCATTCCAACTTCAGGTCACTGATTTTTTTTTTTTGGAATTTATATAGGCTCTTCCTGCTTTGTGGATTCTAGTCTCGAAGAACCTTCTTCCAGTGTACCACCCTCCTTTCACCACAGATCACCGTGCCATTGTTGTGACTGCAAAGTTTAAAAACAAAAGGCGATACAGTAAATTCTCCTAACCAACCTCATGCTTCGATACTGTATTTATAATTCTGTCTGGCCATACACTACAGATTCTGTATACTTTTCACCTCTTTCTCATTTTCCCTCAATAATTCCATATCTATAATTTTGTAATTTTTGAAAAGAAAGCTCTAAAACTGCATGTCTCGAACAACCCACCAACTTCAGGTCACCGATTGCTTTCTGGAATTTATCTTGGCTCTTCCGGCTGGCGGGTCCGAGTCACCGATGAGCCTTCTTCCAGTGTGCCACCCTCCTCTTGCCACTAGGAAGGAGAAATGCACCCACACTTTTCCCACCACTTTTCTATTTTTTCCTTTAGCCAATCCCAGATGTATACCTCTGAATTTTCAAACAAGAAAGTTCTAAACTGCATTTCTCCCTGAAAGCTTAGCACCTCTCCAACTTCAAGTCATTGATTGTTTTCTGGACTTTGTCTTGGCTTCCCACTCTGCTGATTCCGGACATTAGAATCTCCTTTTTCCATTACCCTCCTCCTCACCACTCACATTGGCACCATCCACCAATGATTCTGACTGTAAGTTTAAACAAAGACCTGTAATAAGAAATCCTCCTAACCAGCCTCATTGCCTTATATGTTGTATTTATAATTCCTCTGACCTACACTGCAAGATGTATAGACTCTTCCCTCTCTTTCTATTTTTTTCTCTGCAATAATCCCATATCTATACTTTGGCGATTTTGGGAAATAAAAGTTCTAAACTGCGTACCTTCTCCTGACCTATAGCACCTTTCAACTGGGTTATTTATTGTTTTCTGGAAATTTTTCATGAAATGCTTCACTCTGTGAATTTGAGTCTAGATGAACATTCTTCTTCGATGGCCACCATCCTCTACACTAGGTGGC
The DNA here is from genome assembly GCF_019279795.1 of Protopterus annectens. Lineage (NCBI taxonomy): Eukaryota > Metazoa > Chordata > Ceratodontiformes > Protopteridae > Protopterus > Protopterus annectens. The sequence goes on along the minus strand of NW_025053528.1, from coordinate 5,307 downwards.
AGCATAAACCAAGTAATTGTGACTGCAAAGTTTAAAACAAAACCTCCAATCAAATCCTTTAACCAGCCTCATTACCACATGCATGTGTGTTGTGTCTGTCATTATACGCTACAGTTTCTGTATACTTTTCCACCTCTTTCTCACTAATAATCCCATGTATGCGCAGTTTTTGAAATAATGTTTCTAAACTGCATGCCAGCCTATCTATGGCTGTATCACCTTTCCTACTTCAGGTTATTTATTGTTTTTTCTGGACTTTTTCTTGCCTCTTCCCACTCTGTAGATTTGAGTCTCAATTAATCTTCTTCTTCCTGTTTACCACCCTCCTCTCACCTCTAGCTGGCAGCATAAACCCATTGATTGTGATTATAAAGTGTAAATCAAGAAAGACCAGCAATAAATCCTCTAACCAGACTCATGCCATCATTATTATATTTATAATTCTCACTGCCCGACTTACCAGATTCTAGGCTTTTCCACCTCTTTCACATTTTCCCTCCAGTAATCCCATGTCTATACTTTTGCAATTTTTGAAATAAAGAAAGAGTTCTAAACAGGATACCCTTCTCCTGGGCTGTAGCACTTTCCAACTTCAGGTCCTATTTGTTTTTCTGGAATTTTGTTTTCTGGAATTTTCTTAATCTTCCCATCTGTTGAGTCTCATCTTACCTTCTTCGAGGTGTACCACCATCCTCTCTCCTCTAGGTGCTTACTTACACTTAATGATTGTGACCGTAAAGGTTGGACAAAATAAGACCTAATTAAATTCTCTAACCAGCTTGTGCCCTTAAGTATTATGTTATATTTCTCTTTTCTCCTAAACTACAGACTCTGTGGATGCCTTCTTCTGTTTTCCTCGAAATCCCATAGGTATACCTTTAGATTTTTCAAATAATAAAAGAAGCCACATACTTTCTCCTTGGCTGTGGTACCTCCAACTGCTTACTGATTGTTTTTTGGACATGTTCTTGGCTCTTTCCTCTATAGACTCCAGTCTTGATGAGACCTCCTTCTTCTAGTGTGCCATATCCCATCACCACTAAGTATGGGAATACATACTGATTCTGACTATGCTTCGTTTGGAAAACAAAAAGACCATGCAGTGAAATCCTCTAACCAGCATCATGCTTACGCCAGAAATTATTGTATTTATGGCACTACTGTTCCTAAATACAGATTCTTAAGACTTTCCATCTTTCTCATTTTTCCTCCAATTATCCCATGTAATACAATTTACAATTTTAAAATAAGAAGTTCATTGCATACCTTTTCACAGGCTGTATACACCTTTCCAACTTCAAGGTCACTGAGCTGTTTTTTTCTGGTGTTTTTCTTGAAAGCTCTTCTGATCTGTAAGAAATTTGAGTCTCGGTGAACCTTCTTCTTCCAGTGTACCACCCTCCTCTCACTGCTAGGGTGGCAGCATACACCAAATTGATTGCTTAACTGCAAAGTTTAAAACAAAGATGTATGCTAAATTTTCTAACCAGGCCCCATGCCTTACATATTGTATTTATATAATTCTTTCTGACCTGCACAACAGATTCTGTAGACTTTTTCCATCTCTCTTTCTCCATTTTTTCCCTCAATAATCCCCATATCTATCCTTTTACAATTTTTGAAATTAGAAAGCTATAAACTGCATACCTTCTCTCACAGGCGCCAGCTTCCTTTCCAACTTCAGGTCACTGATTGCTTTTCCTGGACTTTATCATGAAATCTTCCGGCTCTGAAGATTCGAGTCTTGATGAACCTTCTTCTAGTGTACCACCCTCCACTTGCCACTAGGACGAAGCATACACACACTGATTGTGACTGTAAAGTTTAAATGAAAAAGACCATGAGTAATTCCTCTAACCAGCCCTCTATTGCCTTATGTATTGTATTTATTACTTCTCTCTTATCTCTACACTACAGATTCTGTGGACATTTCCACCTCTTTCATTTTACCTTCCAATAATCCCAGTTGTATACCTTGCAATTTTCAATGAAAGTTCTAAACTGCATACCAACCTCTAGCTTAGCACCATTCAACTTCAGGACACTGGTGTTTTCTAAATTTTCTTGATTCTTCCTCTGTAGATTTGATCTTGATGAAACTTTCTTCCAGTGTACCATACTTGTCTTATAACAATGGCAATTGTACACCACTGATTGTGAAGTTTAAGAGTGATATAAAACAAAAGAGCGTGCAGTAATCTCAACCAACCTGTGCTACATTATTGTATTTATAATTCTCCTCTGTCCTACACCACGGATTCTGTGGAGCTTTGCCCTCCTATTTCTCATTTTTTATTTTCAATAGAAGCCATGTATACCTTTCTATTTTGAAATAGAAAGTTCTAAAACTGCGCCAACATCTGCCTAGCTGTAGCATCTTTCCAACTTTGGGTCACTGATTGTTTTTCTGGACTTTTTCTTGGCTCTATCTCCTCTTTAGATTCATATCTAAAATCTTTTTCTTCCAGATATACCACCCTCCTCTCTCCACTATGTGTGTATACCAATGGATTGTGACTGTAAGGTTTAAAATAAAAGACCTGCAGTAAAATCTCTATCCAGCCTCATGTCTTATGTATTGTATTAATAATTCTCTCTGCCCTACACTACAAGATTCTGGACTTTCCACCTGTTTTTCATTTTCCCTCAATAATCAGATATAATACCTTTGCAATTTTTGAAATAAAGAAAGTTGTAAGCTGCATAACTTCTACCTGGCTGTAGCACCTTTCCAACTCCGGAGTCGCCAGTTGTTTTCTGGCTTTCTTGGCTCATCCCACCCTTTAGATTCAGATGTGACAGACATCCATCTTCCAATTGTACCACTTTTCCTCTCACCACTGTGTAGAAACATATACCATTGACTGTGAATGTAAAGGTTTAAAAAAGATCTGCAGTAAATCTGTGACAGCCTCACCTTAGAAATCAATTGTATTTATGGTCTTTCTTCCATACACTACAGATTATGGACATCTCCATCTCTTTCTTGATTTTCCTTCCAATAATCCCAGATAACCACCTTTCCAATACGAAAGTTCTTAACGCATACCTTCTCTCTGGCTGAAGCACCTTTGCATTTCAGGTCACTGATTGTTTCGGGACTTTTCTTGGCTCTTCTGCTCTGTAGATTGAGTCTCACAAACTACTTCTTCCATTGTACCATCCTCCTCTCGCCACTAAGTTACAGCATGTACATTGATTGTGACTGTAAAGTTTAAAACAAAAATGACTTGCAGTAAACTCTCTAACCAGCCTTATGCCTTGGGTATTGTATTTATAATTCTTTTTGCCCTACACTGCAGATTCTATGTACCACTTTTTCATTTTTTCCTCTAATAATCCCATATGTATACGGGTGAAATTTTTGAAATAAGAAAATTCTAACCAGCATACCTTCTCCCTGGCTGTAGCACCTTTCCAAATTCAGGTCACTGATTGTTTTTCTGGACTTTTTCTTGGCTATTCCTGCTCTGTAGAGTTGAGTGTCATTGAACATTCTTCTGCCAGTGTACCACCCTCGTCTAACCACTAGGTGCTAGAAAACACCCATTGATTGTGACTGTAAGGTTTAAAACAAAAAGACCTGCAGTAAATCCTATAACCAGCCTCATGCATTTTGTATTGTATTTATAATTCTCTCTGCCCTGCACTACAGATTCTCTGGATTTTTCCACCTCTTTCTCATTTTCCCTCCAATAATCCCATATGTATATCTATGCAATTTTTGAAATAAGAAAGTTCTAAACTGCATACCTTCTCCTGGCTGTAGCACCTTTCCAACTTCAGGTCACTGATTGTTTTTCTGGACTTTTTTGGCTTTTCCCCTGCTCTTTAGATTTGAACCCACAAAAACCTTCTTCCAGTGTCCCCCCTCCTCCCCACCACTAGGTGGGCATACAATTGATTGTAACTGTAAATTTTAAAAAGACCTGCAGTAAATCAGCCTCATGCCTTACTGCTGTATTTATAATTCTCTGCCCTACACAAAGATTCTGTGGACTTTTCCCCTTTTTTCATTTTTCCCCCCAAATTTCCCCCATATGTATACCTTTGCAATTTTGAAATAAGAAAGTTCTAAACTGCATCCCTTTTTCCTGGCTGTAGCACCTTTCCAACTTCAGGTCATTTATTTTTTTTCTGGACTTTTCTTGGCTTTTCCCCCTCTGTAGTTTTAGTTTTAAAAACCCTTCTTCCAGTGTACCACCTCCTCTTATCACTAGGTGGCAGCAACCCCCTTGATTGAGACTGTAAAGTTTAAAAAAAAAAAGACCTGCAGTAAATCCTCAAAACCACCTCATGCCTTATGTATTGTATTTAAAATTCTCTCCGCCCTACACTATAGATTCTGGGGATTTTTCCCACCTCTTTCTCATTTTTCCCCCAATAATCCCATATGTATCCCTTTGAAATTTTTTGAAATAAGAAGTTCTAAACTGCTTTCCTTCTACCTGGCTGTAGCACCTTTTTAACTTCAGGTCACTGATTGTTTTTCTTGACTTTTTCTTCGCTATTCCCGCTCTGTAGATTTGAGTCTCGATGAACCTTCTTCTTCCATTGTACCACCCTCCTGTCACCACTAGGTTGCAGCATAAATCATTGATTGACTGTAAAGTTTAAATAAAAAAAAAAAAACCTGCAGTAAATCCTCAAAATTGCCTTATATGTATTTGTAATTCTTTTGCCCTAAAAAGATTCTGGACTTTTTCACCTCTTTCTTATTTTTCCCCTTCAATAATCCCATATGTAAGCCTAAGCAATTTTTGAAATAATAAAGTTCTAAACTATCCCTTTCTCCTGGCTGTAGCACCTTTCCAACTTCAGGTACTGATTTTTTTCTGGATTTTTTCTTGGCTTTTCCCCCTCTGTAGATTTGAGTCTCGAACCTTCTTCCAGAGTACCACCCTCCTCTCACCACTAGGTGGCAGCATACCCCCATTGATTGTGACTGTAGAATTTAGACAAAAAAAGACCTGCAGTAAATTCTTTAAGCCCCCTTTTGTAATAATTCTCTTTTTCCCTACACTCAGTTTCTGTGGATTTTCCCACCTCTTCTCTTTTTTCCTCCAATAACCCCAATATATATATTTTTATATATATTTTAAAATTATAAAAAACCTATGAAATTTTTTGAAATAGAAAGTTCTAAATTTAAACATTCCCCCTGGCTGTAGCCCCTTTTCCCAAAATTCAGGTCACTGATTTTTTTTTAAATTTTTTCTTGGCTCTTCCTGATCTGTAGATTCGAGTCTTGACCCTTCTTCCATGTACCACCCTCCTTTTCCCACTAGGGGGAAGCATACCCCCATT
>NW_025053527.1:0-11737 GCF_019279795.1 Protopterus annectens | reverse complement strand
CGGGTAGGGGGTTTTTGGGGGGCCTTTTCCCTAAGCCCTTTTTCCCTCTGGGAGAAAATCCAGTTTTCAGGCATATTTTTCTTTATGTAAAAATAGGCTGGAAATGCTTAGGGAAAGATAAAACAATAAACTGTCATACTGAAAGAGCAAGATATGCGAGAGCCAGGATTGCAGTACAGTTTTGTAGGGTCTAGCCTCTTATCTTTTCTCCTCTTGTAGGAAATCCAGCTTTCAGGCATATTTTTCTCAAATTAAAAATAGGCTGAAAATGTATAGAGGAAGCTAAAGAATACACAGTCATACTAAAAGAGCAAGAAATGTCAGAGCCAGGATTGCAGTACCTTTTAGTAAGGTAGATAGTACTCTGTCTACCTGTAGAGTTTCAGACTCATAGCTGTTGCTAAATCTGGTCATTCTGCGAAAATCAGTATATTTGAGAGGTATGGCCAGTACAATTATGTAGGGTGGATAGTACTCTTTCTATCTGTAGAGTTTCAGCCTCTTAGCTTTTCCCCTCTTGGAGAAAAAACAGTTTTCAGGTGTATTTTTCTCTTTGTAAAAAGAGGCTGGAAATGCATAGAGAAGGCTAAAAATAATAAACGGTCATACTGAAAAAGCAAGATGTGTGAGAGCCAGGACTGCAATACCCTTATTATGGTGGATAGTACTCTGTCTACCTGTAGAGATCAGCCACCTTGCTTTCCTCTCTTAGGAGCAACTCCAGTTTTCAGGCATATTTTTCCTCTGGTTAAAATAGGCTGGAAATGCATAGAGAAAGCTAAAAACAATAAACGGTCATATTGAAAGAGCAAGATGTGCCAGAGCCAGGATCATACTTTTCAACCTGTTAGAGCAAAAAATCTGGAAAAAGCCTAAAATGATGGGGGACAAATTATGACAGATTTTAAATATTGCTTTTACAACCATAGAAAGTTGACAGAACAATGAGTTTTTCATTCACATAAATTTTGAAAAGGAAGTGGAGTTTTAAACTCAAATGTTTGTCATTATTTAGTGACTTCAATTCTCAGCTTTTTGCCAGAAAAGTACAGATTTTAGGAGGAACACACCAAAATATGAGTCAAGAATCTGGACATTCTGCTAAAATATGTACATTTGACAGGTATGGCCAGAATAGCAGTATAATTATGTAGGGTGGATAGTACTCTTTCTACATGTAGAGTTTCAGCCTCCTTGCTTTTCCCCTCTTGGAGAAACTACATTTTTCAAGCATATTTTTCTCTAGTAAAAATAGGCTGGAAATGCATAGAGAAAGCTAAAAACAATAAATGGTCCTACTGAAAGAGCAAGATATGCCAGAGCCAAGATTATTCTACCTTTTTGTATGGTGGATAGTACTCTGTCTACCTGTAGAGTTTCAACTTCCTAGCTTTTCACCTCTTGGAGAAAATCCAGTTTTCAGGCATATTTTTTTATGTAAAAATAGGCTGGAAATGCTTAGGGAAAGATAAAACAATAAACTGTCATATTGAAAGAGCAAGATATGCGAGAGCCAGGATTGCAGTACCCTTTTGTAGGTTGGATAGTACTCTGTCTATCTGTAGAGTTTCAGCCTCTTAGCTTTTCCCCTCTTGTAGGAAATCCAGGCTTCAGGCATATTTTTCTCAAATTAAAAATAGGCTGAAAATGCATAGAGAAAGCTAAAAAAATACACAGACATACTGAAAGAGCAAGAAATGTGAGAGCCAGGATTGCAGTACCTTTTTGTAGGGTGGATAGTACTCTGTCTACCTGTAGAGTTTCAGACTCTTAGTTTTTGCTAAATCTGGACATTCTGTGAAAATCAGTACATTTGAGAGGTATGGCCAGGATTGCAGTACAATTATGTAGAGTGGATAGTACTCTTTCTATCTGTAGAGTTTCAGCCTCCTAGCTTTTCCCGTCTTGGAGATAAACCAGTTTTCAGGTGTTTTTTTCTCTTTGTAAAAAGAGGCTGGAAGTGCATAGAGAAGGCTAAAAATAATAAACGGTCATACTGAAAAAGCAAGATCTGCGAAAGCCAGGATTGCAGTACCCCTCCATAGAGTGGATTGTACTCTGTCTACCTGTAGAGTTCAGCCACCTTGCTTTCCTTCTTAGAGAAACTCCAGTTTTCAGGCATATTTTTCTCTAGTTAAAAATAGGCTGGAAATGCATAGAGAAAGCTAAAAACAATAAATGGTCATACTGAAAGAGCAATATATGCCAAAGCCAGGATTGCAGTACCGTTTTGTAGGGTGGATAGCACTCTGTCTACCTGAAGATTTTCAAACTCCTAGCTTTTCCCCTTTTGGAGAAAAAACAGTTTTCATGTGTTTTTTTCTCTTTGTAAAAAAAGTTTGGAAATGCATAGAAAAGGCAAAAAATAATAAACGGTCATACTGAAAAAGCAAGATCTGCGAAAGCCAGGATTGCAGTACCCCTCCTTAGAGTGGATTATACTCTGTCTACCTGTACAGTTCAGCCAGCTTGGTTTCTTTCTTAGAGAAACTTGTTTTCAGGCATATTTTTCTCTAGTTAAAAATAGGCTGGAAATGCATAGAGAAAGCTAAAAACAATAAACGGTCATACTGAAAGAGCAATATATGCCAAAGCCAGGATTGCAGTACCATTTTGTAGGGTGGATAGCACTCTGTCTACCTGAAGAGATTCAGCATCCTTGCCTTTCCTTTCTTTGAGAAAATCCAGTTTTCAGGCATATTTTTCTCTATGTAAAAATATGCTGGAAATGCATAGAGAAGGCTACAAACAAAAAAATGGTCATACTTAAAAAGCAAGATGTGCCAGGGCTAGGATTGCAGAACCCTTTTGTAGGGTGGATAGTACTCTGTTTACCTGTAGAGTTTAAGCCTCCTTGCTTTTCCCCTCTTGGAGAAACTACATTTTTCAGGCATATTTTTCTCTATGTAAAAATAGACTGGAAATGCTTTGAGACAGCTAAAAACAATAAACGGTCATACTGAAATAGCAAGATATGCCAGAGCCGGGTTTGCAGGACCCTTTTGTAGGGTGGATAGCACTCTGTTGACGAGTAGATTTTCAGCCTCCTAGCTTTTCCCCTCTTGGAGAAAATCCAGTTTTCAGGCATATTTTTCTCTATGTAAAAATAGGCTGGAAATGCTAGAGAAGGCTAAAAACAAAAAATGGTCATACTGAAAGAGCAAGATATGCCAGAGCCAGGATCATACCTCTCAACCTGTTAGAGCAAAAAATCTAGAGAAAGCCTAAAATGATGGGGGAGAAATTATGACAGATTTTAAATATTGCTTTTACAAACATAGAAAGTTGATAGAACAATAGGTTTTGCATTCGCATGAATTTTCAAAAGGATGTGGAGTTTTAAACTCAAATGTTTGCCATTATTTAGTGACTTCAATTCTCAGCTTTTTGCCAGAAAAGTACAGATTTTAGGAGGAACACACCAAAAATATGAGGCAAGAATCTGGACATTCTGTTAAAATCTGTACATTTGAGAGGTATGGCCAGGAGAACAGTACCCTTATGTAGGTTGGATAGTACTCTGTCTACCTGAAGTTTTTCAGCCTCTTAGCTTTTCCCTCTGGGAGAAAATCCAGTTTTCAGGCATATTTTTCTCTATGTAAAAATATGCTGGAAATGCATAGAGAAGGATAAAAACAGAAAATGGTCATACTTAAAAAGTAAGATGTGCCAGGGCTAGGATTGCAGAACCCTTTTGTAGGGTGGATAGTACTCTGTCTACCTGTAGAGTTTCAGACTCTTAGCTTTTGCTAAATCTCGACATTCTGTGAAAATCAGTAGATTTGAGTGGTTTGCATAGTCAAGAGATCTGACATTCTGTGAAAAGCTGTACATTTAAGAGGTATGGCCAGGATTGTGTACAATTATGCAGGGTGGATAGTACTCATTCTACCTGTAAAGTTTCAGACTCTTAGCTTTTCTCCTCTTGGAGAAAATCCAGTTTTCAGGCATACTTTTCTCTATGTAAAAATAGGCTGGAAATGCATAGATAAGGCTAAAAAAAATTGTCATACTTAAAAAGCATAATGTGTGAGAGCCAGGATTGCAGTACACTTTTGTAGGGTGGATAGTACTCTGTCTACCTGTAGAGTTCAGCCAGCTTTTCCCTCTTGTAGAAAATCCAGTTTTCAGGCATATTTTCTCTATGTAAAAATAGGCTGTAAATGCTTTAAGACAGCTAAAAACAATAAACAGTCATAGTGAAAGAGCAAGATATGCAGAGCCTGGATTACAGGACCCTTTTTTAGGGTGGATAGTATTCTGTCTACCTGTAGAGTTTCAGCCTCCTAGCTTTTCCCTCTTGGAGAAAATCCAGTTTTCAGGCATATTTTTCTCTATGTAAAAACAGGCTGGAAATGCATAGAGAAGGCAAAAACAATAAACGCTCATACTGAAAAAGCAAGATATTTCAGAGCCAGGATCATACCTCTCAACCTGTTAGAGCAATAAATCTGGAGAAAGTCTAAAATGATGGGGGGGACAAATAATGACAGATTTTAAATAGTGCTCATACAAACATAGAAAGTTGATAGAACAATAGGTTTTGCATTCACATGAATTTTCAAAAGGATGCAGAGTTTTAAACTCAAATGTTTGTCATTATTTAATGACTTCAATTCTCAGCTATTTGCCAGAAAAGTACAGATTTCAGGAGGAACACACCAAAAATATGAAGCAAAAATCTGGACATTCTGCGAAAATCTGTACATTTGAGAGGTTTGGTCAGAATTGCAGTACAATTATGTAGGGTGGATAGTACTCTGTCTGCCTGAAGTTTTTCAGCATCTTAGCTTTTCCCTCTGGGAGAAAATCCAGTTTTCAGGCATATTTTTCTCTATGTAAAATATGCTGAAAATGCATAGAGAAGGCTAAAAACAATAACATGGTCATACTGAAAAAGCAAGATGTGCCAGGGCTAGGATTGCAGAACCCCTTTGTAGGGTGGATAGTACTGTGTTTACCTGTAGAGTTTCAGCCTCCTTGCTTTTCCCCTCTTGGAGAAACTACAGTTTTCAGGCATATTTTTCTCTAGTTAAAAATAGGCTGGAAATGCATAGAGAAAGCTAAAAACAATAAACGGTCATACTGAAAGAGCAATATATGCCAAAGCCAGGATTGCAGTACCATTTTGTAGGGTGGATAGCACTCTGTCTACCTGAAGAGTTTCAGCCTCCTAGCTTTTCCCCTCTTGGAGAAAAAACAGTTTTCAGGTGTTTTTTTCTCTTTGTAAAAAGAGGCTGGAAATGCATAGAGAAGGCTAAAAATAATAAACGGTCATACTGAAAAAGCAAGATCTGCGAAAGCCAGGATTGCAGTACCCCTCCATAGAGTGGATTGTACTCTGTCTACCTGTAGAGTTCAGCCACCTTGCTTTCCTTCTTAGAGAAACTCCAGTTTTCAGGCATATTTTTCTCTAGTTAAAAATAGGCTGGAAATGCATAGAGAAAGCTAAAAACAATAAATGGTCATACTGAAAGAGCAATATATGCCAAAGCCAGGATTGCAGTACCATTTTGTAGGGTGGATAGCACTCTGTCTACCTGAAGAGTTTCACCATCCTTGCCTTTCCTTTCTTGGAGAAAATCCAGTTTTCAGGCATATTTTTCTCTATGTAAAAATAGGCTGGAAATGCTAGAGAAGGCTAAAAACAAAAAATTGTCATACTGAAAGAGGAAGATATGCCAGAGCCAGGATCATACCTCTCAACCTGTTAGAGCAAAAAATCTGGAGAAAGCCTAAAATGATGGGGGGAGAAATTATGACAGATTTTAAATATTGCTTTTACAAACATAGAAAGTTGATAGAACAATAGGTTTTGCATTTGCATGAATTTTCAAAAGGATGTGGAGTTTTAAACTCAAATGTTTGCCATTATTTAGTGACTTCAATTCTCAGCTTTTTGCCAGAAAAGTACAGATTTTAGGAGGAACACACCAAAAATATGAGGCAAGAATCTGGACATTCTGTTAAAATCTGTACATTTGAGAGGTATGGCCAGGAGAACAGTACCCTTATGTAGGTTGGATAGTACTCTGTCTACCTGAAGTTTTTCAGCCTCTTAGCTTTTCCCTCTGGGAGAAAATCCAGTTTTCAGGCATATTTTTCTCTATGTAAAAATATGCTGGAAATGCATAGAGAAGGCTAAAAACAAAAAAAATGGTCATACTTAAAAAGTAAGATGTGCCAGGGCTAGGATTGCAGAACCCTTTTGTAGGGTGGATAGTACTCTGTCTACCTGTAGAGTTTCAGACTCTTAGCTTTTGCTAAATCTGGACATTCTGCAAAAATCAGTACATTTGAGAGGTATAGCCAGTACAGTTATGTAGGGTGGATAGTACTCTTTCTATCTGTAGAGTTTCAGCCTCCTAGCTTTTCCTCTCTTGGAGAAAAAACAGTTTTCAGGTGTATTTTTCTCTTTGTAAAAAGAGGCTGGAAATGCATAGAGTAGGCTAAAAATAATAAACGGTCATACTGAAAAAGCAAGATCTGCGAGAGCCAGGATTGCAGTACCCCTCCATAGGGTGGATTGTACTCTGTCTACCTGTAGAGTTCAGCCACCTTGCTTTCCTTCTTAGAGAAACTCCAGTTTTCAGGCATATTTTTCTCTGGTTAAAATAGGCTGGAAATGCATAGAGAAAGCTAAAAACAATAAACGGTCATATTGAAAGAGCAAGATATGCCAGAGCCACCATCATACTTCAACCTGCTAGAGCAAAAAATCTGGAAAAAGCCTAAAATGATGTGGGGGACAAATTATGACAGATTTTAAAATTGCTATTTACAAACATAGAAAGTTGATAGAACAATAGGTTTTGCATTCACATGAATTTTGAAAAGGATGTGGAGTTTTAAACTCAAATGTTTGTCATTATTTAGTGACTTCAATTCTCAGCTTTTTGCCAGAAAAGTACAGATTTTAAGAGGAACACACCAAAAATATATGACAAGAATCTGGACATTCTGCTAAAATCTGTACATTTGAGAGGTATGGCCAGGATAGCAGTATGCTTATGTAGGTTGGATAGTACTCTGTCTACCTGAAGTTTTTCAGCCTCTTAGCTTTTCCCTCTGGGAGAAAATCCAGTTTTCAGGCATATTTTTCTCTATGTAAAAATATGCTGGAACTGCATAGAGAAGGCTACAAACAAAAAAAATGGTCATACTTAAAAAGCAAGATGTGCCAGGGCTAGGATTGCAGAACCCTTTTGTAGGGTGGATAGTACTGTGTTTACCTGTAGAGTTTCAGCCTCCTTGCTTTTCCCCTCTTGGAGAAACTACATTTTTCAAGCATATTTTTCTCTAGTAAAAATAGGCTGGAAATGCATAGAGAAAGCTAAAAACAATAAACAGTCACACTGAAAGAGCAGTATATGCTAAAGCCAGGATTTCAGTACGATCTCGTAGGGTGAATAGCACTCTGTCTACCGGAAGAGTTTCAGCTTCCTAGCTTTTCCCTTATTGAAGAATATCCAGTTTTCAGGCATACCTTTCTCTATGTAAAAATAAGCTGGAAATGCTTAGAGAAAGCTAAAAACAATAAACTGTCATACTGAAAGAGCAAGATATGCCAAAGCCAGGATTGCAGTACCATTTTGTAGGGTGTATAGCACTGGAGAAAGTCTAAAATGATGGGGGGACAAATAATGACAGATTTTAAATAGTGCTCATACAAACATAGAAAGTTGATAGAACAATAGGTTATCCATTAACATGAATTTTCAGAAGGATGTGGAGTCTTAAACTCAAATGTTTGTCATTATTTAATGACTTCAATTCTCAGCTATTTGCCAGAAAAGTACAGATTTCAGGAGGAACACACCAAAAATATGAAGCAAAAATCTGGACATTCTGTGAAAATCTGTACATTTAAGAGGTATGGCCAGGATTGCAGTACAATTATGCAGGGTGGATAGTACTCATTCTACCTGTAGAGTTTCAGCCTCCTAGCTTTTCCCCTCTTGGAGAAAAAACAGTTTTCAGGCGTATTTTTCTCTATGTAAAAAGAGGCTGGAAATGCATAGAGAAAGCTAAAAACAATAAACGGTCACACTGAAATAGCAATATATGCCAAAGCCAGGATTGCAGTACCATTTTGTAGGGTGGATAGCACTCTGTCTACCTGAAGAGTTTCAGCATCCTAGCTTTTCCCTTCTTGGAGAAAATCCAGTTCTCAGGTGTATTTTTCTCTATGTAAAATAGGCTGGAAATGCTTAGAAAAAGCTAAAACAATAAACTGTCATACTGAAAGAGCAAGAAATAACAGAACCAAGATTGCAGTACTGTTTTGTGGGGTGGATAGCACTCTGTCTACCTGTAGAGTTTCAGACTCTTAGCTTTTCTCCTCTTGGAGGAAATCCAGTTTTCAGGCATATTTTCTCTATGTAAAAATAGACTGGAAATGCTTTGAGACAGCTAAAAACAATAAACGGTCATACTGAAATAGCAAGATATGCCAGAGCCAGGATTGCAGTACCATTTTGTAGGGTGGATAGCACTCTGTCTATCTGTAGAGTTTTAGCCTGTTAGCTTTTCCCCTCTTGTAGGAAATCCAGGTTTCAGGAGTATTTTTCTCAAATTAAAAATAGGCTGAAAATGCATAGAGAAAGCTAAAAAAATGCACAGTCATACTGAAAGAGCAAGATGTGCCAGAGCCAGGACTGCAATACCCTTATTAGGGTGGATAGTACTCTGTCTACCTGTAGAGTTTCAGCCTTCTAGTGATTCCGCTTGAGGAAAAAATTTGGACATTCTGTGAAAATCAGTACATTTGAAAGGTATGGCAAGGATTGCAGTACAGTTATGTAGGGTGGATAGTACTCTTTCAATCTGTAGAGTTTCAGCCTCCTAGCTTTTCCCCTCTTGGAGAAAAACCAGTTTTCAGGTGTTTTTTTCTCTTTGTAAAAAGAGGTTGGAAATGCATAGAGAAGGCTAAAAAGAATAAACGGTCATACTGAAAAAGCAAGATTTGCAAAAGCCAGGACTTCAGTACCCCTCTATAGAGTGGATTGTACTCTGTCTACCTGTAGAGTTCAGCCACCTTGCTTTCCTTCTTAGAGAAACTCCAGTTTTCAGGCATATTTTTCTCTAGTTCAAAATAGGCTGGAAATGCATAGAGACAGCTAAAAACAATAAACGGTCATACTGAAAGAGCAATATATATGCCAAAACCAGGATTGCAGTACCATTTTGTAGGGTGGATAGCACTCTGTCTACCTGAAGAGTTTCAGCTTCTTAGCTTTTCCCTTCTTGGAGAAAATCCAGTTTTCAGGCATATTTTTCTCTATGTAAAAATAGGCTGGAAATGCTTAGAGAAAGCTAAAAACAATAAACTGTCATACTGAAAGAGCAAGATATGCCAGAGCCAGGATTGCAGTACCATTTTTGTAGGGTGGATAGCACTCTGTCTACCTGCAGAGTTTCCCAGTTTTCAGGGCTGGAAATGCATAGAGAAAGCTAATACAGTACATGGTCAAACTGAAAGAGCAAGATATGCCAGAGCCGGGATTGCAGGACCCTTTTGTATGGTGGATAGTACTCTGTCGAACTGTAGATTTTCAGCATCCTTGCTTTTCCCCTCTTGGAGAAAATCCAGTTTTCAGGCATATTTTTCTCTATGTAAAAATAGGCTGGAAATACATAGGGAAGGCAAAAACAATAAACAGTCGTACTGAAAGAGCAAGATATGCCAGAGCCAGGATCATATCTCTAAACCTCTTAGAGCAAAAAATCTGGAGAAAGTCTAAAATGATGGGGGGACAAATAATGACAGATTTTAAATAGTGCTCATACAAACATAGAAAGTTGATAGAACAATAGGTTATCCATTAACATGAATTTTCAGAAGGATGTGGAGTCTTAAACTCAAATGTTTGTCATTATTTAATGACTTCAATTCTCAGCTATTTGCCAGAAAAGTACAGATTTCAGGAGGAACACACCAAAATATGAGGCAAAAATCTGGACATTCTGTGAAAATCTGTACATTTGAGAGGTATGGCCAGGATTGCAGTACAATTATGTAGGGTGGATAGTACTCTTTCTATCTGTAGAGTTTCAGCCTCCTAGCTTTTCCCCTCTTGGATTAAAACCAGTTTTCAGGCATATTTTTCTCTAGTTAAAAATAGGCTGGAAATGCATAGTGAAAGCTAAAAACAATAAACGGTCACACTGAAAGAGCAATATATGCCAATTCCAGGATTGCAGTACCATTTTGTAGGGTGGATAGAACTCTGTCTACCTGAAGAGTTTCAGCATCCTAGCTTTTCCCTTCTTGGAGAAAATCCAGTTTTCAGGTGTATTTTTCTCTATGTAAAATAGGCTGGAAATGCTTAGAGAAAGCTAAAAACAATAAACTGTCATACTGAAAGAGCAAGATATGCCAGAGCCAGGATTGCAGTACCATTTTGTAGGGTGGATAGCACTGTGTTGACAATTAGATTTTCAGCCTCCTAGCTTTTCCCCTCTTGGAGAAAATCCAGTTTTCAGGCATATTTTTCTCTATGTAAAAATAGGCTGGAAATGCTAGAGAAGGCTAAAAAAAAAAATGGTCATACTGAAAGAGCAAGATGTGCCAGAGCCAGGACTGCACTGTTTAGATTTTCAGCCTCCTAGCTTTTCAACCTCTTAGAGCAAAAAATCTAGAGAAAGCCTAAAATGATGGGGGAGAAATTATGGCAGATTTTAAATATTGCTTTTACAAACATAGAAAGTTGATAGAACAATAGGTGCCAGAGCCATGACTGCAAAAGGATTAGGGTGGATAGTTTTCTCTCAAATGTTTGCCATTATTTAGTGACTTCAATTCTCAGCTTTTTGCCAGAAAAGTACAGATTTTAGGGGGAACACGCCAAAAATATAAGTCAAGAATCTGGACATTCTGTTAAAATCTGTACATTTGAGAGGTATGGCCAGGAGAACAGAACCCTTATGAAAGTTGGATAGCACTCTGTCTACCTGAAGTTTTTCAGCCTCTTAGCCTTTCCCTCTGGGAGAAAATCCAGTTTTCAGGCATATTTTTCTCTATGTAAAAATATGCTGGAAAAGCATAGGGAAGGCTAAAAACACAAAAAATGGTCATACTTAAAAAGTAAGATGTGCCAGGGCTAGGATTGCAGAACCCTTTTGTAGGGTGGATAGTACTCTGTCTACCTGTAGAGTTTCAGTATCCTAGCTTTTCCTCTCTTGGAGAAAAAACAGTTTTCAGGTGTATTTTTCTCTTTGCAAAAAGAGGCTGGAAATGCATAGAGTAGGCAAAAAATAATAAACGGTCATACTGAAATAGCAAGATCTGTGAGAACCAGGATTGCAGTACCCCTCCATAGGATGGATTGTACTCTGTCTACCTGTAGAGTTCAGCTCCCTTGCTTTCCTTCTTAAAGAAACTCCAGTTTTCAGGCATATTTTTCTCTATGTAAAAATATGCTGGAACTGCATAGAGAAGGCTACAAACAATAATATGTCCATATTGAAAAAGCAAGATGTGCCAGAGCCAGGATTGCAGAACCCTTTTTGTAGGGTGGATAGTACTCTGTCTACCTGTAGAGTTTCAGACTCTTAGGAACTTTGAGACTAAATCTGGACATTCTGTGAAAATCAGTACATTTGAGAGGTATGGCCAAGATTGCAGTAAAATTTGGTAGGGCGGATAGTACTCTTTCTACATGTAGAGTTTCAGTCTTCTAGCTTTTCTCCGTTTGGAGAAAATCCAGTTTTCAGGTGTATTTTTAAAAAAAAAAGG
>NW_025053526.1:0-10859 GCF_019279795.1 Protopterus annectens | reverse complement strand
ATCAATCCTTTAGAGACTCACCACTGTTTAAATCTAATGCAGCTAGGCTGGATTGAACTTGAAAACCGTGAATATCTCCCAACTAACCATTTGCCCATAGATATTTTATCAACTAATAGCACTCCTGTACTATCCAATCTCATAATCCCTATAAAAATCTAAACTCCCCTACGGCTCTTCTAGTAAGCTTCTAGCTAACATAACCAAGACTAACAACACAGCTGGTGATTCCCTGTTTTCTACAATGCAGTGGGAAAAACTGGAACCTACTCTAACGATCTTATCCTTACTTCCTTGCCTCTCTTTAAACAAAACCTCCAAAAACACCTTAAAAACACCAGTTGTGCCCTACAGTAACCCTGACTAACCTTCTGCTTTTTCTACCTTATAACCCTGCTTTTACTAACTTATAACCCTGACTAACCATCTGGTTTTGCTAACTGTTATTTAGCCTCTTTCTATATTGCAAACACTTTGCATACTTTTTTGAAGCAGAAATGAACTGGTGAACACAATGGAACAGACTACTGGACTTTATATTGTTGTTGATCACAAAACACTCATTTTCATTATTTGTTCAGACCCTTTTCTCACTTTTTTGTGTAATTAATTTGTACATAATATTTGTAACATATTAATGTACATGTCATCTTTTATCTCCATTTTTTTATTCACTTCTTCTAGTATCTTTACTTAACTACTTTCATTTACTATGTATCAACTATGATTTGCATCTCTTGTATTTTTATTTCAAATTTTATAATCAATTTGTCTACTACTGGAGCTTTTCTCCCCGGGCCTCTACTGAAAATGGAAATATATCCAGTTAGACTAGGTTAACAAATGTAAAATAAATAAATAAAGAAAAATAAAGAAGTGATAAGTACATACCCCCTCATATAGCAAAGAGCCACACAAATTAGGCAACAGAAAAATGAAAATACAGTACTTTTAAAACTGCAAGTTTGTACTTAGAAGACTAAAATACACTACTGCAAGTTTCACTTAACTTCAGATTTCTAATGCACATGTTTGTAGCCAAGCAAGTCTCTCAGATGTTGAGCATAACATTATTTCTCAAACTTTCTGGCTAACACTTAAAGTACAGATGAATCCCTCTAGGCTATTAGATATCAGGTAACAAAGAAGTGATAAGACCACCACCCCCTTTTATAGCAGAAAGCCACACAACACACTTTTCAATTAAATGCACAATTAAGAAACAGAAAAAATGAAAATACAGTACTTTTAAAACTGAATGTTTGCACCAAAGAGAAGACTAAAATACACTACTGCAAGTTTCACTTAACTTCAGCTTCTAATGCAGAAGTTTGTAGCCAAGCAAGTCAATCAGAAGTTGAGAAGAAAATTATTTCTCAAACTTTGTGGCTAGCACTTAATGTACAGATGAATCCCTCTTGGCTATTAGATAACAAAGAAGTGATAAGACCATCACCTGCTCTTATAGCAGAGAGCCATACAGTACACTGTTCAAAGAAACACAAAATTAGGAAACAGAAAAAATTAAAATACAGTACTTTTTAAACCGGAAGTGTGTACTTAGAAGGCTAAAATACACTTCTGCAGGTTTCACTTAACTTCAACTTCTAATGCAGATGTTTGTAGCCAAGCAAGTCTCTCAGAAGTTGAGCATAAACTGATTTCTCAAACTTTGTGGCTAGCACTTAAAGTACAGAGGAATCAATTTAGTCTGTTAGATATCAAATAACAAAGAAGTAATAAGACCACCACACCCTGTAAGAGCAGAGAGCCACACAGTACACTTTTCAATGAAACACACAATTAGGAAACAGAAAAAAATGAAAATACAGTACTTTTAAAACTGCAAGTTTGTACTTAACAGAAGATTAAAGTACACTACTGAAAGTTTCACTTAACTTCAGCTTTTAATGCAGATGTTTGTAGCCAAGCAAGTCTCTCAGAAGATGGGCCTAAAATTATTTCTCAAACTTTTTAGCTAGCACTTAAAGTAGAGTGGAATCCCTATAGGCTATTGGATATCAGATAATAAAGAAGTGATAAGACCACCACCCCCTTTTATAGCAGAGAGCCACACAGCACACTGTTGAATGAAACACACAATTAGGAAACAGAAAAAATGAAAATACAGTACTTTTAAAACTGCAAGTTTGTACTTAACAGAAGACTAAAATACACTACTGCAAGTTTCAATTTACCCATATTCTAATACAGATGTTTGTAGCCAAGGAAGTCACTCAGAAGTTGAGCATGAAATGATTTTCAAACTTTATGTCTAGCACTTAAAGTAAAGAGGAATCCCATTGGCTATTAGATAACAAAGAAGTGATAAGACCACCACCCCCTCTTATAGCAGCTAGCCAGACAGCACACTGTTCAGTAAAACACACAATTAGGGAAAAAATGAAAATACAGTACTTTTGAAAACTGCAGGTTTTTACTTAACAGAAGACTAAAATACGCTACTGCATGTTTCACTTAACTTCAGCTTCTAATGCAGATGTTTGTAGCCAAGTAAATCTCTCCGAAATTGAGCATAAAATGATTTCTCAAACTTTGTGGCTAGCATTTAAGGTACAGAGCAATCCATCTAGGCTATTAGATATCAGAAACAAAGACGTGATAAGACCACCACCACGTCGTATAGCAGAGAGCCACACAGCACACTGTTCTATGAAACACACAATTAGGAAACAGAAAAAAATTAAAATACAGTACTTTTAAAACTGCAAGTTTGTACTTAACAGAAGACGAAAATACACTACTGCAAGTTTCACATAACTTCAGCTTCTAATGCAGATGCTTGTAGCCAAGCAAGTCTCTCAGAAGTTGAACATAAAATGATTTCTCAAACTTTTTGGCAAGCACTTAAAGTACAGGGGAATCCCTCTAGGCTATTAGATATCAGATAAAGACCACAACCCCCTCTTACAGTAGAGAGCCACACAACACACTGTTCGGTGAAACACACAATTAGAAAAGAGAAAGAAATTAAAATACAGTACTTTTAAAACTGCAAGTTTGGACTTAAAAGAAGACTAAAATACACTACTGCAAGTTTCACTTAACGTCAGCTTCTAATGCAGATGTTTGTAGCCAAGGAAGTCAGTCAGAAGTTGAGAATAAAATGATTTCTCAAACTTTGTGGCTAGCACAAAAGTACAGAGGAATCCCTAGAGACTATTAGATATCAGATAAAGAAGTGATAAGACCACCACCCCCTCTTGCAGGAGAGTGCCAGACAACACAGTGTCCAATGAAACACACAATTAGAAAAACAAAAAAAGTGAAAAAAAACAGTACTTATAAAACTGTAAGTTTGTACTTAACAGAAGACTAAAATACACTACTGCAAGTTTCACTTAACTTCAGCTTCTAATGCAGATTTGTTTCGCCAAGGAAGTCAATCAGAAGTTGAGAATACAATGATTTCTCAAACTATGTGGCTAGCACTTAAAGTACAGAGGAATCCCGCTAGGATATTATATATCACATAACAAAGAGCAGAGAGCCACACAGCACACTGTTCAATGAAACGCACAATTAGTAAACAGAAAAAAATGAAAATACAGTACTTTTAAAACTGCAAGTTTGTACTTGGAAGACGAAAATACACAACTGCAAGTTTCACTTAACTTCAGTTTCTAATGCAGATGTTTGTGGCCAAGGAAGTCTCTCAGAAGATGAACATAAAATTTCTCAAACTTTGTGGCTAGCACTTAAAATACAGAGGAATCCCTCTAGGCTATTAGATATCAGATAAAGAAGTGATAAGACTACCACCCCCTCTTATAGCAGAGTGCCAGACAGCACAGTGTTCAATGAAACACACAATAAGGAAACAGGAAAAATGAAAATACAGTACTTTTAAAACTGCAAGCTTGTACTTAACAGAAGACTAAAATACACTACTGCAAGTTTCAATTTACCCATCTTCTAATACAGATGTTTGTAGCCAAGGAAGTCACTCAGAAGTTGAGCATGAAATGATTTTCAAACTTTATGTCTAGCACTTAAAGTAAAGAGGAATCCCACTGGCTATTAGATAACAAAGAAATGATAACACCACCACCCCATCTTATAGCAGATAGCCACACAGCACACTGTTCAGTAAAACACGCAATTAGGAGAAAAAAATGAAAATACAGTACTTTTGAAAACTGCAGGTTTTTACTTAACAGAAGACTAAAATACGCTACCGCATGTTTCACTTAACTTCAGCTTCTAATGCAGATGTTTGTAGCAAAGTAAATCTCTCAGAAATTGAGTATAAATGATTTCTCAAACTTTGTGGCTAGCATTTAAGGTACAGAGCAATCCATCTAGGCTATTAGATATTAGAAACAAAGACGTGATAAGACCACCACCACGTCATATAACAGAGAGCCACACAGAACACTGTTCTATGAAACACACAATTAGGAAACAGAAAAAATTTAAAATACAGTACTTTTAAAACTGCAAGTTTGTACTTAACAGAAGACAAAAATACATAGTGTGCAAGTTTCACTTAACTTCAGCTTCTAATGCAGATGCTTGTAGCCAAGCAAGTCTCTCAGAAGTTGAACATAAAATGATTTCTCAAACTTTTTGGCAAGCACTTGAAGTACAGAGGAATCCCTTTAGGCTATTAGATATCAAATAAAGAAGTGATAAGACCACTACCCCCTCTTATAGTAGAGAGCCACACAACACACTGTTCAGTGAAACACGCAATTAGGAAAGAGAAAGAAATGAAAATACAGTACTTTTAAAACTGCAAGTTTGCACTTAACAGAAGACTAAAATAGAATACTCCAAGTTTCACTTAACGTCAGCTTCTAATGCAGATGTTTGTAGCCAAGGAAGTTAGTCAGAAGTTGAGAATAAAATGATTTCTCAAACTTTGTGGCTAGCACTTAAAGTGTAGAGGAATCCCTCTTGGCTATTAGATCATCTTCTTTCGGCTGTTCCCGATAGGGGTCACACAGTGGATCACCTGTTTCCATTTCTTCCTGTCCTCTGCATCTTGCTCTGTCACACCAACTACCTGCATGTCTTCTCTTACCACATCCATAAACCTTATCTTAGGCCTTCCTCTTTTCCTTTTACCTGGTAGCTTCATCCTTAGCATCATTTTCCCAATATACTCAGCATCCCTCCTCAGCACATATACACACCAACATAATCTTGCCTCTTTGGCTTTGTCTCCAAACCTTCCAACCTGGGCTGACCCTCTAATATACTTATTCCTAATCCTGTCCAACCTAGTCACACCCAGTGCAAATGTTAACATCTTTAACTCTACCACATCCAGCTCAAACTCCTGCCTTTTTGTCAATGCCACTGTCTCCAACCCATATAACATAGCTGGTCACACTACCCTCTTGTAGACCTCCCCTTTCACTCTTACAGGTACTCGTCTGTCACAAATCACTCCTGACACTCTTCTCCACCCACTCCATTAGATAACAAAAAAGTGATAAGACCATCACCGCCTCTTATAGCAGAGAGCCACACAGTACACTTTTCAATGAAACACACAATTAGGAAACAAAAAATGAAAATACAGTACTTTTAAAACTGCAAGTTTGTACTTAGAAGGTTAAAATACACTCCTGAAGGTTTAACTTATCTTCAGCTTTTAATGCAGATGTTTGTAGCCAAGTAAGTCTCTCAGAAGTTGAGCATAAAATGATTTCTCAAACTTTGTGGCTAGCACTTAAAGTACAGAGGAATTAATTTAGGCTGTTAGATATCAGATAAAGAGGTGATAAGACCATCACCTCCTCTTATGGCAGAGAGCCGCAGAGCACACTGTTCAATGAAACACATAATTAGGAAACAGAAAAAAATGAAAATACAGTACTTTTAAAACTGCAAGTTTGCACTTAACAGAAGACTAAAGTACACTACTGAAAGTATAACTTAACTTCAGTTTTTAATGCAGATGTTTGTACCCAAGCAGGTCTCTCAGAAGTTGATCCTAAAATGATTTCTCAAACTATGTGGCTAGCACTTAAAGTGCAGAGAAATCCCTATAGGCTATTGGATATCAGATAATAAAGAAGTGATAATACCACCACCCCCTTTTATAGCAGAGAGCCACACAGCACACTGTTGAACGAAACTCACAATTAGGAAACAGAAAAAAATGAAAATACAGTACTTTTACAACTGGAAGTTTGTACTTAACAGAAGACTAAAATACACTACTGCAAGTTTCAATTAACTCAGCTTCTAATAAAGAAGTTTGCAACTAAGCAAGTCTCTCAAGTTAGGCATGATTCTCTCAATCTTTATGTCTAGCACTTAAAGTAAAGAGGAATCCCCTTGGCTATTAAATATCGGATAACAAGGAAGTGATAAGACCACCACCCTCTCTAAGAGCAGAGAGCCACACAGTACACTTTTTAATGAAACACACAAGAAACAAAAAAATGAAATTACAGTACTCAAGTTTCGAATTAATCCTCAGCTTCTAATAAAAGAAGTTTGCAACTAAACAAGGTCTCTCAGAAGTTGAGCATGAAATCGATTTCTCAATCTTTTATGTCTAGCATAAAGTAAAGAATCCTTGACATTAAATGTCGGATAACAAAGGAAGTGATAAGACCACCACCCTCTCTAAGAGCAGAGAGCCACACAGTACACTTTTTAATGAAACACACAAGAAACAAAAAAATGAAATTACAGTACTTTTAAAACTGCAACTTTTGTACTTAACAGAAAACTAAAATAAACTACTGCAAGGTTCAATTAACTTCAGCTTCTAATGCAGATGTTTGTACCCAAGGAAGTCTCTCAGAAGTTGAGCATAAAATGATTTCTCAAACGTTGTAGCTAAAACTTAAAGTACAGAGAAATCCCTCTTGGATGTTAGATATTACATAAAAAAATGATAAGACCACGACCCGCTCTTATAGCAGATAGCCACACAGCACACTGTTCAGTGAAACACACAATTACAGAACAAAAAAATGAAAATACAGTACTTTTGAAAACTGCGGGTTTTTACTTAAACAGAAGACTAAGAATGCACTACTGCATGTGTCAACCAACTGACTACTAATGCAGATGTTTGCAGTCAAGGAAATCTCCAAAGAAATTGAGCATAAAATGATTTCTCAAACTTTGTAGCTAGCACTTAAAAGTACAGAGCAATCCCTCTGGAGCTATTAGATATCAAATAACAAAAAGTAATAAGACCACACCACACCCCTGTAGAGCAGAGCCACACACAGTACACTTTTCAATAGAAACACACAATTAGGAAACAGAAAATAATGAAAATACAGTATTTTAAAACTGCAAGTTTGTACTTGAAGACTAAAAATACACTGCAAGTTTATAACTTCAGCTTCTAATGCAGATGTTTGTAGCCAAGCGAGTCTCTCAAGTGAGCATAAAATGATTTCTCAAACATTGGCTAGCACTTAAAGTACAGAGAATCCTCTGGGCCATTAGATATCAGACTAAAAGTGATAACCCCCATATAGTAAAGAGCCACACAGCACACTGTTCAAGGAAACACACAAATTGGGAAACGAAAAATGAAAATACAATACTTTTTAAAACTGCGGGTTTTGTGCCAGAAGCCTAAATACACTACTGCAAGTTTACTTAACTAACTTCTAATGCAGATGTTTTGTAGCCAAAAGCAAGTCTCAGATGTTGAGCATGGACCAGTTTACCAAACTTTCTGGCTAGTACTTAAGAGTACAGAGGAATCCCTCTAGAGCTATTAGATGTCAGGTAACAAAGAGTGTTAACACCACCACCCCTCCCCAATGCTTGAAGAGGCCACACAACACACTTTTCAATAAAACACACAGATTGAAACAGAAAAAAATGAAAATGCAGTACTTTTAAAACTGGAAGTTTGTATGTAACACTAAAATACAATATATGTAAGACTAAAATACACTACTGCAAGTTTCACTTAACTTTAGCTACTAATGCAGATGTTTGTAATAGCCCACGCCAAGTCTCTCAGAAGTTGAGCATAAAATGATTTCTCAAACATTGTGGCTAGCACTTAAAGTACAGAGGAATCCCTCTAGGCCATTAGATATCAGATAAAGAAGTGATAACCCCCCCCCCCATATAGTAAAGAGCCACACAGCACACTGTTCAAGGAAACACACAAATTAGGAAACAGAAAAATGAAAATACAATACTTTTAAAACTGCAGGTTTGTACTTAGAAGACTAAAATACACTACTACAAGTTTCACTTAACTTCAGCTTTCTAATGCAGATGTTTGTAGCCAAGCAAGTCTCTCAGATGTTGAGCATAAAATGATTTCTCAAACTTTCTGGCTAGTACTTAAAGTACAGAGGAATCCCTCTAGGCTATTAGATATCAGGTAACAAAGAAGTGTTAACACCACCACCCCCTCTGATAGCAGAGAGCCACACAACACACTTTTCAATAAAACACACAATTAAGAAACAGAAAAAATGAAAATACAGTACTTTTAAAACTGCAATTTTGTACTTACAAGAAGACTAAAATACACTTCTGCAAGTTTCACTTAACTTCAGCTTCTAATGCAGATGTTTGTAGCCACGCAAGTCAATCAGATGTTGAGAATAAAATGATTTCTCAGACGTTGTGGCTAGCACTTAAAGTACAGAGGAATCCCTCTTGGCTAGTAGATATCAGCTAAAGAAGTGATAAGTACATACCCCCTCATATAGCAAAGAGCCACACAAATTAGGAAACAGAAAAATGAAAATACAGTACTTTTGTAACTACAAGTTTATATCTAGAAGACTCAAATACACTACTGCAAGTTTCACTTAACTTCTGCTTCTAATGCAGATGTTTGCAGCCAGGCAAGTCTCTCAGAAGTCGAGAATAAAATGATTTCTCAAACTTTATGGCTAGCACTTTAAGTAGTGCTGAATCTCTCTAGGATATTAGATATCAGATAACAAAGACGTTAAAAGACCACCACCCCCTCTAATACCAGAGAGCCACACAGCACTATGATCAATGAAACACATATTAGGAAACAGAAAAAAATGAAAATACGGTACTTTTAAAATGTTTGTAGCCAAGCAAGTCTCTCATATGTTGAGCATAACATTATTTCTCAAACTTTGTGGCCTAACACTTAAAGTACAGATGAATCCCTCTAGGCTATTAGATATCAGGTAACAAAGAAGTGATATGACCACCACCCCCTCTTATAGCAGAAAGCCACACAACACACTTTTCAATGAAACGCACAATTAAGAAACAGAAAAAATGAAAATACAGTACTTTTTAAACTGGATGTTTGTACCAAAGAGAAGACTAAAATACACTACTGCAAGTTTCACTTAACTTCAGCTTTTAATGCAGAAGTTTGTAGCCAAGCAAGTCAATCAGAAGTTGAGAATAAAATTATTTCTCAAACTTTGCGGCTAGAACTTAATGTACAGAGGAATCCCTCTCGTCTATTAGATAATAAAGAAGTGATAAGACCATCACCTGCTCTTATAGCAGAGAGCCATACAGCACACTGTTCAAAGAAACACAAAATTAGAAAACAGAAAAAATTAAAATACAGTACTTTTTAAACTGCAAGTGTGTACTTAGAAGGCTAAAATACACCTCTGCAGGTTTCACTTAACTTCAACTTCTAATGCAGATGTTTGTAGCCAAGCAAGTCTCTCAGAAGTTGAGCATAAACTGATTTCTCAAACTTTGTAGCTAGCACTTAAAGTACAGAGGAATCAATCTAGTCTGTTAGATATCAGATAACAAAGAGGTGATAAGACCGCATCCACTCTTATAGCGAAACCTACGTCCTTACTGTTCAATGAAACACACAATTAGGAAACAGAAAAAATGAAAATTCAGTACTTTTAAAACTGCAAGTTTGTACTTAACAGAAGACTAAAGTACACTACTGAAAGTTTCACTTAACTTCAGCTTTTAATGCAGATGTTTGTAGCCAAGGAAGTCTCTCAGAAGATGGGCCTAAAATTATTTCTCAAACTTTGTAGCTAGCACTTAAAGTAGAGTGGAATCCCTCTAGGCTATTGGATATCAGATAATAAAGAAATGATAAGACCACCACCCCCTTTTACAGCAGAGAGCCAGACAGCACACTGTTGAATGAAACATACCATTAGGAAACAGAAAAAAATGAAAATACAGTACTTTTAAAACTGCAAGTTTGTACTTAACAGAAGACTAAAATACACTACTGCAAGTTTCAATTTACCCATCTTCTAATACAGATGTTTGTAGCCAAGGAAGTCACTCAGAAGTTGAGAATGAAATGATTTTCAAACTTTATGTCTAGCACTTAAAGTAAAGAGGAATCCCATTGGCTATTAGATAACAAAGAAGTGATAAGACCACCACCCCCTCTTATAGCAGATAGCCACACAGCACACTGTTCAGTAAAACACACAATTAGGGGAAAAAATGAAAATACAGTACTTTTGAAAACTGCAGGTTTTTACTTAACAGAAGACTAAAATAATATTACGCATGATTTCACTTAACTTCAGCTTCTAATGCAGATGTGTGCAGCAAATTAAATCTCTCAGAAATTGAGCATAAAATGATTTCTTAAACTTTGTGGCTAGCATTTAAGGTACAGAGCAATCCATCTAGGCTATTAGATATCAGAAACAAAGAAGTGATACGACCACCACATAATAAATTATAACGAAACCACACAGCACCTGTTCTATAGAAACACTGAATTAGGAAACGAAAAAATTAAAATACAATTACTTTTTTAAAACTGCCAGTTTGTACTTAACAGAAGACAATACACTACTGCAAGTTTCATAACTTCAGCTTCTAATGCAGTCTTGCTTGGCCAAGCAAATCTCTCAGAAGTTGAACATAAAATAATGATTTCTCAAACTTTT
>NW_025053525.1:7500-10046 GCF_019279795.1 Protopterus annectens | reverse complement strand
TGAACAAGGACATCATGGCAGAACATCATGAACTTAGAAAGATGGAAGTACAACACTTATGAAAGATAGCTGAATAATAACCTCTTGTACCACGTCAAACATTATTGTCTGAATTGCAGAACCTGTGTGTTACCTGTAAGACACATATTGCACCTTACAACAATACTTTGTGTTGACTGGAGCTTCATGCCTGTTTGATCACATGTTAACTTTCTGGTGTTCTTCCATCGGAATGGAAATTCCTATCTTATATAACACACCTTCTGGAACCTGCTGACATTACCTGCGATGTATTGTGGTACCACAGGTGTAACATTTCAAATTTGTTGTAACCACAATTTATGATACATACACTCACACTACACAGTGTTCCCAGCTGTACGCCTTTCCAAAATCCTTACTGTTGACTACTGTTCATGTTGATAATTATAGACAGGGTTCAAATGGCATTTCTGAAAAGTACAGTTCTTGCTCTGTATGCCATTCTTCAGCAGACAAAGTGCTGTCCATCAGTGGGGTAAATGCCCCATTCCGCCCCGTGTCAGTCTCTTACAAGTATGCAAAACACAGACCACCATGCACACAAACAACAAAAAAATGTAGTCTTTTATAGGCACAAAAAAAGAACATGACATGTCACAACAGATTTCTGCCCCAAGGAATCCTATAGTTGTGGAATAAACTTCCTATGCAGGTCAAGCAGTTCTACACATGGTCTGTATTAAGTAATATTCAGAATAAATAGCCTGGAAATACTAAATCCTCTTTCGGTTATATAGCACAGTGTTTCTTGACCACGGTTGAGTTTAACTCTATCCATGCTTGGTCTTATGTGGCTATGCTTCTCAATGGTCCATTGAACTCCATGCCTAGTATACACCTATGAACTTAATCTAATATATAATGACCAAGTACCTTACAAATGTGCATGCTGCATATAGGATACATACATTGACAAAAACATGAGTTTATTGATGAATGTATTTCTATGATCCATCTCATTAGAATGTCATTATATGCTCATAACTATATACTACTGACCACAGCAATTTGCATATTACCATTAGTGTGGTACAGGCATCTCTGAGCTGTACATGCCCTCCATGTCAACAATTACTGTATAGTTTAGATTTACACACTGTGCTACTATGCATTTTATGTCCCGTAAGAGTACCACCTACATATACACCCACAGCAAAGTACCTGTAAACAAACATTTAATTGTTTACTTTAATCGGTAACAACAATCACAACTATATGTATACTGTGTCTCCAAGCTACCCTGAATTCAACTTAACTTATGTTTCACAACATTTAGTTCATTTAGTTTTAGCCTTATGTTTTTATTAAGCTGTTTGTTTGTTTGTTTGCTTCTTCATATCAGCCTGATAACCAGGCAATAGGATGGCTGACAGTAATTACAAGGTTAGATTGTAAACCACAGGAGACTTATAGACAGAAAGCAGAGAAGAGATACACAGCAATATCTATATAACACACTTAACTGTGATGGATACTGTACTATTTTTAGCAGACACAGCCATGGTTCGAATCCTGGGAGTGGTAGTAAGCAGTATGCAGAATCATACCCCACAAATGTACATAATTGTCTAGAATGTCCAGTAAATTGGCCCATATCTGCTCACTGTTACCCTGTCCCCCTGGCATATCAGTGTGCTAATCTTGGAAATGTAGGCAACATTTCATGTCAATGAACTGACTGTCAGGCCTGTACATATTTGGAAAATGTCAATGAAAACAAACATATCATTGTACAACTCACCAAAGGTTTAAGAGGGCAATAGTCAAAATATGTCCAGGTTCACCTGCATGTTGTTAAGACATGCCCAGAGTGTGTGCAATAAGAGATGGACAGGTATGTGCATAACATCAACCTGGAATCTCGGAATATGTGTAGAAACAGTTAAGTAGTGTTAACAAACAATATCTCAACAGGCATACCAGGTAATAGGTGTATACTGCAGGTAAAACTCAGTTCATGTATATAATTGTCTACATCCATACCACTGTCCAACGTAAGGCCATAGGGTTGTGTACTAAAACCTGTAAGGTACAGATCACAGCACTGACTAGGAAAGTAATGAGAACTACAGGAATACACTAGTTGTTAAATGACATCTTTCTCTCCCACCCATTATATCTGCAACAATAAACTAAATACACAACCCAATCAGTATGTGCTCCATTAAATATATTGTTAGGACATATGTCCTATTGTTTGATAAATACTTAAATTTGTTCCTATGCATGTGCCATGTTGAAATATACCCACACCAGTGGCATGCTGCCATCAATGTACCTGCATAATGTTGTAATGGCCATATATGCATGTGTTCTGTTTGCATATCTGGTGTTTCAGGTTAATGGGAATATCTATGCATGCTGTTATACGTAATCCTGGAATGTGTTGACTATTACTAACCCAGATATGTTGTAAATTTGAACACCATATCATGTTTGGGAAGGCTGGTCCCAGCGAACCCACCTGTCCCACCTCAGCTGGCCGTGGCACTGGGCACCAGCAC
>NW_025053525.1:0-2500 GCF_019279795.1 Protopterus annectens | reverse complement strand
AGAGAGTGAGAGAGAAAGAGACAGAGTGAAACAAACTAAGAAAGAAAGAAAGCAGGCAGGCTGAAGGCCAATGCAAAGGAAAAAAACCTTACAAGCAAACTATCTAGAAGAGGCATAATTCCCACAGCAGGTATGTGAAGTATATATGCATGTAATTGACTGTAGTACTTCGTCCATAATAATGGGATAGATGATGTGGAATGATTTATATGTGCCATCAGGTGTTGTTGTTGTAATGATGTACAGCTGATCAACTGCTATGGACAATAGAGTCTGTCCCTGTGGGTAGTGGGCCATACCCGCCAACTGTGCAGAGCAGCACTGACTGACAAGATGTAAGCCATCATGATGTGTGTTGTGTAATGGAGAACATGTATATTACTGTGGCCAATAGCTGGTGGTAGAAGTAATGCCATTATGAAGGACACGTGGGTTCCAGAGCCCACCACTTGCAGGACACTCAAGTTAACATGTAATGTAGCATGCTGAAATGCCATAGGTGTGTAATAGGCTTACCTGCAACCTGTTCTTATATATACCCCCCTAATGTTAGGCTGTGTCCATATGTGGCACATGTCTGTGTTGTAGCAAGGCAGAACAGTACAGCTGTGCAGGAAGGAGAGTTAGCAATTGTGGACCTGATGTCTGAATATACCCTATAAATATACATATATATATATATATATATATATATATATATATATATATATATATATTTATAGTTTTATATATATATATATATATATATATATATATATATATATATATATATATTTAGACATTTATGTCTACAGACATATGTACATATATAAATATATATATATATATGTGTGTGTGTGTGTGTGTGTGTGTGTGTATGTCAACAAATATACAAACACACACACAAACACACGTATATAAATACATGTCCCCTATATTTGCATTACAGTGCTGCATGCTATGTGTGAGGGAACATCACACATATCAATACACATGCATATATATATATATATATATATATATATATATATATATACAGAAGTAAGTGTGTGCAACATGGACAGTTATGTGACATGTGAACCCCTTGTTGGGACACATTGCCCTTGCCTGTGAAGGTGGGAATGGGAATTTGGGGAAGGATAGCAGTTATATTTGTGGAGGTGGGTTGGGTTGGTAGATAGAGAGGACAGCCTACAGGGGTGGTATATGACACGTGGTGGGTAAACATCCTGAATGGTGGGTGTTGTCTGCGATGTGGAAGCCCAATGAGCTCCCATATGGAAACAATGGGAACAAGGCCTACACCAATTGCCAGTCACAACAGCAGCAGCTTCATGGCCTTGAAGGTGCCTGGGCTGGAGGCTGAGCAGGAGTAGCATGTGGACCTTGTGATTGTGTACTGAGGGCCTCAAGGTGATGTAGCACATTCCACAAGTCTCTGTGGAGCTCCCTATGCAACAGACCCTGGATCTGACCCCGGGTGACAGGATCATGTCTGTGTGTGTCCCTGGGGGGGGGCACCATCCCCTGAAGGTAGTGCAGGACTAGTAGATGAGGAGGCCCCAGGGTCGGTCACACATGTGATGTGGCCTGGTAACATGGCCATATGAGGTGGGAGAGGTGGTTCTGCTGGCAACTGTTCCCTAAACATGCTATTGTGTCACTGTTATAGAACATATGTGGGTAGTAATAGAACACACAATCCCGGATCATGTTCAGCAGCATGCATAGATATCCCTCCATTGCACAATAATGACAGATGTGCAGCAATCACATAGCAAACAGACCACATGCATATATGGAACCACAGTGGCCCTTACAATGGCATGCAGGTGACATTGTCCGTAACAGGCCAGCAATGATAGTGTCCCCCAGGGAACATGGCTACAAACACATAGCACAAAGCGTGGTACAATACAATAAATGTCCCAATGGTAGGTAAGCTGTATCCATACCTATTGAGTTGTGTGAACAGTTTTTTGTCATAGATATGGTGGGGGGAGACAAAGATCTGTATTAAGAGCTATGGTAACCATTGCTGTATGAGTTGCTCAGACCTGTTTCTATTTTTATGTCTTTTGGGCAAGATGTCACATGGCAGGTTACCTGTGTATTCAGTGGACAAAAATGAGGCCATCATCAATCACCTTGTACAGCACTACCAGGTGCTGTTTGAAAGGACAGCCCATGAGCAGCAGGAGCGGACCAACCTGTGGAATGATCTAGTCCACAGGGTGTGATGCCTGCCTGCATACAACAGCAGCAGCATGAGCAGGTCCAGCATCATTACAGTGACCTGCTTTGCAATGCCCACCAGAGTGCTTCTACAGTCTGGGGGATCACCTCGCAACAGGGGGAGTCATGCCATCCATCCCCCAACATGTGTTGAGGAGATCCTCGCCAGTCTCGTGGCACCTACTCGCCCGCACACTCAACAACTGGTGCAGACCATAGTGGAGGTGGGTGTTACCCACACACTGGCCGAGGAGCATGCAGATAAGGCTACAGAGCACATCAGTAG
>NW_025053524.1:0-10601 GCF_019279795.1 Protopterus annectens | reverse complement strand
TGTAGTTATTTACTGAAAAAAATTGAACTTTTACAGAGAAACGGTAGTTAAATAGTTTTGAGACAATGGAAGGGCGTGTCTGGGCTTATACCTATTTCTAGAAATTGTTGTAAGAGGATAGTGTGATCCATGATATTAAAGACTTTGGTAAGCTCTATAAAAAGGCCAGTAATGAGCCAACTTTTGTCCTTGCCTAATAGAATTACATCAGTGAGGGTCCAAAGGGTCATTTGGGTGCTGCAAGCTGACCAGAAGATATGTTGTCTGTGGGAAGGGGATTTAAAGTTATTTATGTATTGAGTTAGTTGTGAGTAGATAACTTTGTCTATAAGCTTTATGAAAAAATGGTTGGTGCCCAAAAACAAACTGATAATCCAAACCAAAAAGACACCAAGGATCCACAGGCACTAAGCGTTTTAATGATAGACAGGAACCAGCACGAACATATAACAATGTGAAAGCACACCAAATACAGTAAACGTTTCATAAAATCTAATTTTCGTCACCAACTTCTTCAGATAGCAATTAGTCTTCCATCAATTGCCTAAACTTATAGGGCTAACAATTAGTTGTCATCCAATGAAATTTGAATTCAGTTAAGTGAATATTTAAAGGTTTATACATTGCAAATGTGTGCACAATGAATGTAAAAGATATAGGATGAAAGTAAATGTTAATGCGTTTAAAAAGTTGGCTGCAATTTAATCTTAAAACATTAAGTGTATATAAAAGTTGCATAAATATAATGAAATATAACATTAAATATAATGAAATGTTAAAATTAACACACATACTTTAAAATTGTAATACACATACACCCTCTAGTGGTTTGTGTTGGTATATGCCTGTCAGCATTACAAATCCATATAAGAAAAGATGTTTGAAAATAGTTTAAAACTCTCAATTGGGTTTAAAAAAAATAAATAAATAACTCTTACATGGTAATTTAAATGGCAAAAGATAGGTAGTTTTTCTTCATAGCTTAGCAGATCTTAATTTGAGTGCACTGGACCTAGAATCATGTCATTTTGGACACCTGGGAACCTAATTGGATTCTGAGTACAATTTGCCAAACCAATTCCCTGTATTCAGCCTGGTAATGCCACGACCTCCCCTAGGGGTCGAAGATTTCCACCACTTCTAACTTACAAAACCTGATATTTTTTGCTTTTTATTACAAAATACAAGTGTGTGCAATGCATTACTGTCCTTCTTGGTCACAATTATGGTAAAGGGAGTGTTCATGAATCCTTTGTTCAACTTTCTTTCACTTTTACCAATATAAAAGAAGACCCACATTCTTGCTTTACATGCTCGATAAATATATAATTCCTTTTGTAGTACAATTTTACAAATGTATTCAAAATTAAAAGTTTTTCTTTTTCCTTGCCTCTAGGTAGCAACTCTCACCAATTTTTAAATGAGTGCAAAAATTACATGTTCCACATTTTGAACAGCCCTCTTTTATTTGAAAGCCTATTGGTACTCTACAAATTTCTTTTGAACCCTTCTCTATTAGGTTTTTTATGGTTTTACCTTCTTACGGTAAACATTATTTTTTTTTTTTTTTTTTAAATTATCATCAAAAATGTGGTTGAGGTCAGATATTTTGTAAAATTTCCCCACTCTTTATCTATTATTTTTCCTTATCAGGCCAGATTGGCCATCGCATTATGTTGTTATAATACCTCCACTGTACATGTCCTGTTGAATTCACTTTAAAAGGCATTGCTGTTTTGTTTTAGCACAGTACCTATAACTGGGGCAAACCCTGGTGTTCCTACCATGTATGTACTTCCTTGTGAATTTCATGCAAAGAAACTGCAAGGGGGTAACCCCTATTCAAAATTGTTCTTTTAACCATTCCGCATTCTTTTTTAAACCACTCATTGTCCAGAGCTCATCCCTGCTTATACTGAACCAACTGTCATTAATGCAGCCCCAAAAACGTTTGGAAGTGGGGGTGAGAACTAATCATAGTGCAGAGTAGAGGTGGAAAAATGTATCTTTTTCTATATACTTTTTGAAACAAATTGGTTCCATTTTTTAGTGATGGTTTATATCCAGGTAGTTTAATATATGATTTTTCCAAAATTTATATGTGAAACTTAAAAACTAGATGAGGTTATTGTTGAGGAATTATTTGACCAAATTTAAAAAAGGCGTTTGGTCACCCTTCCACAAAATGCACAAGTCATCCGAGAATCTACCCGTTAAAGCAACCAATGGATCTTTATATGGAATTTAGCAAAAAGTGGTTTTTCCCAATAAGCCATGATGATATTATTAGCATATGTTAGGGCCTGAGGTGCACCCATAGCCACACCTCTCACTTGTTTGGAAATTATTCCCCTTCAAAAAATATGAAGTTGTACTTCAACACTATTTCCATAGGAGTACCAATACAGTTTCTAAATTTCATTGTGTGTTAAAGCTTGGTATTCTACCAACCACATTTCCTTGAACCATTCTAACTGATAATAGTCGTGGGAATATACTTGTAAAAGATCTATAGCACGTCCAAAGGGTACCAAAGGATAATTTGACTGGTAGAGCATAGTGAGATGATCTAACTTCCTAATAAATCCCAAGGGTCCTTTAAAATATCCTGGTTGTTGGTAACCAGCTCCTTAACCTTTAGGTCCACATATTTGGCAAGAGGTGCAGTTACAGAACCCTGGAAGCTGATACTATTGCTCTCAAAGGTGGATCATTTATGTCTTTATGTATTTTAGAATTCCAAATATGGGAGATGAGTACCTAGCTTTTCCACTTTCAAGTATTTAAAAGGTATCTAAAATCAATCAGAGCCTTCATAAACAAGTCATTAAAGAAGCATATAAATCTTCTTATATGCTATACTGATCTCATTTATGGAGGTTCTAGCATATTCTCTGAATTACATTTAAAATTTCCATCATTTTACCTTCATATGTAATGTGTTTCCATGAATACCACTCCCCCACCTTTGTCAGGTTTCATAACTCTAAAGGTTTTTTATCATTACATATTTCTCCCAACATAGTTTTTCTGGTAGTGTCAGGTTGTATTTCACGTAGTTTTGTTTTTAGTGATGATCTTAGTGTGTTCTCCAATGTTCTTTCAAAATTTTTTTAGTTGGGGATGTAATGGGATTAAAGGGTACTCTTTCATCTTAAACTATTCTTATTATTTTTTAGTTAATTTTACCATTAAACATAAGTTGTAAATTCTTCTTCCTAAGGAATAGTTTAAGGATCCCACTAGTAAGTTGAAAATGTTAGTTTTCTGTACAGGTATGAAACCAAACCCTTTAGAGAAAATAAGTCAAAAGTAGTGGTAGATTTATAGGATAAGCTAGAATAGCTGTAAATACTAAAATCCTTATATGTCCCACTTGTGTCCCATATTGACTATATTGTCAATTAAGTCCATTTTACTGGATTCCTCGTTTGAAGGGTCTCCACTGGTTGCCCTTGTAGATTTTTGAATGCGTATTCAATACCATTTTTGATCTAAGCCTTTCAGACCTTCTTAGAAATTGGGAATTCTGTGTCAAATTTTCATCTACAAAAACACATCTTCATTACCCTTGGGTTCAAAATTTTGACAGTTGTAACCCCGGTATTTTTCTACCTCTGTATTTAGGTCTTGGATAGTGAGGTTTTAGTTTTATATTCATTAAGATCCCTTTCTATCTTGTTGAATTTCCTATTCTGCACCTCCGTGCATTTTAATCTCTATATTTTTA
This sequence comes from Protopterus annectens, assembly GCF_019279795.1. Lineage (NCBI taxonomy): Eukaryota > Metazoa > Chordata > Ceratodontiformes > Protopteridae > Protopterus > Protopterus annectens. The sequence continues at coordinate 6,871 of NW_025053524.1, read as the reverse complement.
ATAGTTTGAAATATTTGGCTTTTTTCATCTTCTATTGTGAAAACCAAGTTACCTGTAATGCCATTATTAATAATATGTTCTATTTAACATGCAACCTGTCCATTTCCATCTCATTGTTTTTTATAATTGCTCTCATAACCTCCATTCCACATTTATCAAAGCAGTTAATAAGTCACAGTGAAAATCACTACCTTCCAATGACATTGTTATTGGGATATTTACATATTCTCAGTCCTTTAGAATTTACTATGTTTAATGACAGGCAGTGTTTTCAAATATGCATTGTCCATTTCTAACATTTTGAATTTGTGTGAAAAAATCCAAGTCATCCAACATATTACTATAAGTCCATTATTGGCAGACAGGCACTTTGTTTTTAAGTCAAATTTAGCATTAAATATATCAGAAAATTGTTTCTTAGTACCTGTAATATTTGTATTAGTGTTAATTTATTCCTCTGTGGTTAATACCATAGCGTTAGGTAGTACTCCTTGCTTCTTTAGGAGAATCCCCCTCGCTGTCGCTAGTAATAAATATCCTAGGTAATCAAAAGCATGACTACAAGTTACTTGATAAGATACAAAGTATTCTGCGTAAATTGTATAAAACAATCACTGTTCTGATGCTATGGTGAACAAGGGTGCATCTTCACTGCTGGGGGTGTCACTAAGAAGGTGAGCAGGCAATGGGTTTACCGGGATTGTCTTTCTATTATATTTATTTTACAATTTTAAACATTTGTGTACCTTTGCAGATTTGCCCTTCGGTGCTAGGGAGTGCTGCTGAAAAGGTGGACAGGCAGCAAAACTATTGTGACTGCCCTTCTGTTATTTGTTTTTCACTTTTATATGACTGCATGCTTTAACTGTCTCATGTTTCAGTGCTGGGAAGTGCTACTGAGAAACATACATCTCAGTTGTCCTAGTTTTTACAGAATGTCCAGACATATGCGTCATGTTTTTGGTTTTGTTCCTCATAAAATATCACGGCTTTTCGAGACGGGCAAACCGATATTGAGGATTAAAGTCACTAAATAATGGTATACATTTGAGTTTCAAACTTCATATCCTTCAGAAAAATGCATGCTGCCTAACACAAATTCTAACTTTCAACTTTTGTAGAGCAATATTTAAAATCTTTCCATATTATTTTATGTTTTGTCCAGATTTCTTGCTCTAAGAGTTTGAGAGATATGCTGATAAGGTGGACAAGCAATGAAAGTGATGTGATTACCCTTCTGTTTTGCTAGTTTTGTTTAGAAGCATATTTTTCCCAGTCCCTTCAATAAACTTCACACATCACACCGAATGACGTTTGATGACCTTTATTAAACTTCCATAAAATAGCTTTGATAACCAATATTCATTAACTACCACTGAACATAGTAGATCTGATTTAATCACTGCATAACATCCATGTAATGTTAATCAGGACAGCGTGACCTCACTCATCCTGACCAAGTAAAGGCCAGCATCCATACCTACCACTCACTTTGTTTATGAGTGGCGTCCCACCACTCACTTTTATATACCATTTATTGAATTACACATCCAACCAAATAAGTCAACTGCAGCATGACCTTCACTTTACCATGACCCAGTAAGCTGCATCCATACCTCCACTCACTTACTTTACTTATGAAGCAGTGTCTAACAACTCACTTCATATACCATTTATTCTGAATTACACCTCCAACTAAATAAGCATAGCATCAGTAGTAACTTGCTTATATTTTCCACTTAAACATCCAACACCCAGAGGGAGACAGAAAGAGACAATGCTGTCCTGCTCTTCCTCTGCCTGTGGTGAGCTGCTCCCCTCTCCTACCAGAATTTCAACAGCATAACCACTCCAGCCACCAAAAGGGTGGTTTCATGGAAATATTCGGTGTACCCCTCTTCCTAAAAAACCCAGCTGGATCCTTTATCAACAACCCAAACCCCTGTCATATGAACACCAAGAAAGCCGCCACTTGACTAACAGTTAAACCAATGATCCCTTTCCCAATACTAAAGCTAAAATTCGCTATCTTTTGCATAGCTTCTGTATATTAACTAACTTCTCATTCATTTCCAACTACCAATATTAACTTCATAATGAGGCCCCAGGACCTTGCCTGCTCCTAGGCAACACCAAAACTTATTAAACCCAATGCCCAGTGAAACCATGCAAAGGGGCAATTGCCTACCATCATCTTAACTAAGCAGCCCTATATCAAAGTCCAAAAGCAATCCTGCCATCGCTCAAGTATCCAATAAAAGCGTAGCACATAATGACCATCTAGCCTATGTGGACCCATAAAACACTTTTGGAATAACTAAAGATGGCTTAACATCAATGCCACCAAAACTGCAACCCCTTGAACTCTCTATCTAGCCAGTCCCTGCATCAACACGATTTTGACAATAGTCAAAGTCCATCCATTTGACCTCTTATCCTGCACCCCAACCCTTTTCAAAATTTAATTTAATATGCAGTCACTGTATCCACCCCACTACCCAATTCTAAAGCAATAAAACATTTAAATGACCATCATGATGTTTTAAGCAGTATGAACATCACAAACCATATCCCAAAATGATGCCTTTCTCCACTTAAGCTTTCGAGATTTCGAATTGTAGCAACACTGCACAGTTCCCCACATATTCTACCTACACTCATAATATTGCATGTACTGAAACACTCCTACCAGCCCAAAACATATGCAGTCAAATGTTACAAATGGAAACTCACTGGAAGCAACAAAGCCTACTTGAGGGACAGCTTCATCTCCCAGAAAGGCCACCTTTGGAACTCCACTTCCTTCAAGACCACCGACTGATACCCACCTCTTCCCCATCTGTGACCTCATTGTGATCTGCAAAAGAAAAGAAAACTGTGAAATCCTCTGCGATGCATAAAGCCAAAACTTCCTAACATTAAAGCACCGCCAAGGGGTTATCTCGGTCATGGAAAGTGCATAAAATGTACTCACAACCTGAGTCTGTGACAGTTTAACAAAGTTCCACATCCTTAATATAGAAATTGCTGCCAGAGGCCTACCTGTTCATTAACTGCCCCTTTTTCCCACTACACTTGCCCAGCTCCCACTCCCAGAGAGCGGGGACCTTGGTAGCTTCCCCCTTGACCTGCTTGTTCCACTAGGTGTCCCTAACCTTAGCGAACATGCGCTTTGCAGGCATGACTTGCCAGGATGCCACCAGGCATGAGGAGAATATCTTCATAACATATCGCATACCTGTCCAAGTTGTACCACATCCCAGAGAACTTTCCTCCAGTTGAGGGATACAGGCAGTTCACATTCAAACTGAATCCATATCTCAGTAAAGGCCTATTCTATAACTAAACTAATCACCCTAACCAACACTGCCTTGTGACCTCCACAGAAATTCAAAGTTAACAAGCTATTAAAAGCATTCTGCCTTTTTCCCTTTGTGCTCTCTATAAATAGACAACACTCTTAAAAGGGTATTGTGTCTAGCCATTGTACAGCCCTTTCAAACTATGGGCCTAATACCCTTAGCCAATGATGAGAATGAAGTCCTTACTTAATGTCATCAGAGGACAACCTATATTCTACCACCCCTTACCATCTAGATAAAACCACTATCAGGTCCTGGAAGTACTACCATCTAGAACCATGAAAGGTTAGGAAAATTAGTTTTACAGCTCATTTTCTCCTCCTTATGCAGCATTGCCATTTTATTATTAAGTGCTGTAATACCTAACTGTCTCCAAAAGTAACAAAGTCTCTTGAGAAAGGATTACAAGGGATAAAGCTAATATTTGTGTAGCTCCCACTGTATATTTCATAGTAGACAATAACAGACTGTAGTTTTTTAAAGCACCACAAGGTGGAGCTCTTTTCAGGAATATAAAAAGACAAATCTGAAAGTGAAAGGAGACTGGAACACAAGCTGAAGGAAGGAAGCACTGAAACAGGTAGCTAAAGGGAAAAGGGCCTTGTAGCATGACTGAATTTTTCTTTTCTGAATTGCTTTGGGGAACCCAGGGGAAGTGAAGTAGCAGATTGTGTCTGTCTTTGCTGAAATCCTGGAGGGATGATATTTTGTGGACTCAGGAGAGTCCCCAAGTCACAAACCAGTAGTTCCGCGTCTGCATATGATTCAGCAAGAAAGGAGGTCCCCTTTGGGCCTAGGTACAGAGAAACCATAGATGATTATCAGAGTTCCCCAGCAGGTGATTTTTCTACTTTCTGTATCAAGAGAAACCATAATGGATTTGCCCTAGTCACTAGGATGCTTCTGGACAGAAGTGGTGAGAGGCTTTGGCTGTCATTTTTATATTTTATAAGATTGTGGATCTCCCCAAATGCTTTTGTGGATTACAAATAACTGGGATCCGTGCCATGAGGAGCTACAACTTGGGCCCCAGCATAATGACAGCAAGACTGTAGAGTAGTCACTGTGCCAGTGAACAGGGTATAATAGAGTGTTTCATAGTTGGGTCTGTTTAGGAGATTGATCAGGGGTTGAGGTTATTAGTACTGCTCAATGACATTTGCATTTTCTCATATTTGTATTGTTTGCATTATAAATATTCATTGTTCAAAATGACATTTGCATTTTTCTTGTGTTAGTACTGCTGCTTTCAAGAATTTTGCTGCTCAATGACATTGCATTTTTCTCATATTTGCATTGTTGTATTATAAATCTTCATTATTACAATGACATTTACATTTTGCTTCGTGTTAGTACTGTTTGCCTTCAAGAATTTTGCTGCTCAATGACATTGCATTTTTCTCATATCTGTATTGCTTTGTATTATAACTCTTTTATTGCCCTAATGACATTTACATTTTTCTCCAGTGTTTTTATTGCTGCATTATTATAAAGCTTTGCTTTCTCATTGATAATGCAACTTCTTTGTACATGTTTGAATATGCAAGACCTTTTTTCTGTTGAGTTCTGGGGAAGAGATTTGGATGTATGGACTTTCCTTGCATGCATATCTCACCTTGCCTTATTGCTAACTGGTGCACTGTTGGAAATAATTTGTTTGTGGATGTGCTATTGCCTTTTAAACTAGATGTGTAACCTAGAAAAAAATCTGTCATTCTTTCCACCTTGGTGGGGAAACTTCAAGGGCCTCAGAGAAGGAGCCAGCTGAGTGCCCAGTTACAAAACTCCATAAAATCTAACATCAGAGAGACAGCTTCCTAGATCTCCTTTTCCACACAAACCCTTGTAATAGGGGAGAGAAACTACACTACTATGCACACTTTTAAAAGCTCATCTGGGGTGAACAAATTGGAGAAGCCATCTCGGCCAAAATCTCAGCATCTGCGTACTGCACAAAGACATTACTAAGCAAGAGTCTTATCTGTTAAAATGGTAGAGTCAACCGGTGGGTACCCTCAACCACATGCTGAAACTGCCATACAGCTGAACAGCACCGGAGAACATAAACTAATCAAAGACCTACTGGGACCATCCCCTGTCATGTCAGCAGTAAAAATAGAAGGGGTGTATAGTAAAAGCACTACTTGATACTGATACACAAGTCACCATTCTGTTACAGAGACTTCTACTAAAAATACTTAAAGCATTTGCCCACTTGAAAAGTTAGAAGATTTGGAGATCTGGGGGGCTAAGTGACAGGGTTCCCTATATGATGAATTATGTCTCCTCAAGTTAGAGTTTTTCCACACTTCAGTTGTTTGGGTCCAACAAGAAGTTTTGAAACACTAAGCTGTTGTAACTTTGCCCCAGGCCAAAAGGAAAGGATTCAGAATCCTATTTTGAGTGGGGACAAATACTGACCTTGTCAGAGAAGAATGCCTAATGCCTCTCATTTGACCCAGGAACACTCCAGCACTACATGCTCTCCTTAGACCAGTTTTTGTGTGCCCTTGTAAAGGGAGAAGGATAGTAAGAGAAAGATGAGAAATTGAAAGTCATGTGGACCCTGTCTAGGAAAGAGCATATAATTCATCTAGGAAAAAAGCCATATAATTCATCCTGGTCAGGTCATCTGCTTGAGAGCCAAAGTGAGGATGGGTGGACAAACAGTTTCCTCTCATCTCATGATGGAAATGGATCCAGAAAGTGACTTGCCACCGGGGCTGGATCTAGTCCAAGTTTGGCACCTGCAGACAAGGTTTAAAGCATCCTTCACAGACACTTTGCCTGTGGGGCTTAAAATAAAGGAGAAAGTACTCCCCATTGTCCAGCATTCACAAGGTAATGTTTGGGAAAGTGTTTATGTTGCCACTTTCCCCCCTACACCTGCTTCTGTGATGTTGACCAAGGAATGAGAGCAGGGCCAGCGAGGCTGAAGCTGGAAGATATTGATATAGGAGGTGGTGTCTTGCTCCTAGGTGGCTAACCAAAGTTAAAGCTACTAATGGAAAGAAAAAATGTTTTCTACTAGTGAACTAGATGTGGGCTGTGCAAAAAGTGCAGAACACAGAATAAAGAAGTAAAAGGACTGGCCTTTCATGGGAATATTTCAGAAGAGTAGCAACAGGAGACCTGGAGGACTTAAGAAAACATTTGGAAGAACTAAAAGCACTTGATGAGGATAATTCGAGAGTCAAAAGAAATCATGCTCGCCTCTCCCATTGTTGTTGTCAAGAAAAAGAATGGGTCAATTACGCTATGTAATGTTGACTATCGTACTCTGACTCAGCAGAACCATTCAGACCAGTACACAACTCCCCAGATTGAAGATGCTCTAGAATTGTCTGGTGGGCAGTAGAGGTGGTTCAGTGTGCTAGAACTTAAGGAGTGGATACTATCAAATCCTATGCACCCAGAAGATAAAGAAGACTGCCTTCATCACCCTTTGGGATTTTTGAGTTTGATGCAGCCTACCTCAAGGTTTATCAAATGCACACAGCAACTTTCCA
>NW_025053523.1:0-11145 GCF_019279795.1 Protopterus annectens | reverse complement strand
ACTATACTAAATTTTTGTTTTGTCTGTCACGTTTGTAATAAACATCCATGCACAAAGGCGTTAAAGCCCAGAAGCGAGGATTTCCCTGCAGCACCATATCCATTCCATACTATCTGTATGGATTTCATAGAACTGAACAAATGCAAAAATAAGAAGTATTGTCTTGTGATTGTAGATATGTTTTCCAAATGGGTGGAAGCTTTTCCGACTAAAAATTCAGATGCAGCTACTGTTGCGAAAGTCCTTATTAAAGAAATTATTCCTGAATTTGTATACGGAGAAAAGATCTACAGTGACAATGGCACACATTTTGTGAACCAAACCATACAACAACTAAGTTTTTCAGAATTTCTTTGAAAGATCATTGTGTGTATCACCCACAATCTGCAGGATTGGTAGAGAGGTACAATGGGACATTGAAAACTAAGTTAAGGAAACTTATCGAAGAGACACATAGAAATTGGGCATATTGTCTGCCCCTGTAGCGCACTGTGTTGAGCATGAGGAACTGTTGTTCTGAATGCAAAAGGGATTGACTCTCCTTTTTGAGGGAGAATTGTTGGGGGAGGGCATGTGTATACCTCAGTGGGAAACCGCTCATGCCTGCAGACCAGGAAGCCGACTGTACACTTGCTGAGTATATGAGGAGAATGTTGAATTCTAAAAACCTTTTGCAGTTTAATTCTGTTTCAAATAAGGAACAAACCAGACAATCAAAAAAAAAACAAGTTGATATATATTTAATTAATTAAGAATCAATGACATCATTTCCTGTGATAACATTATTTAAGCAAAGTTAGTTTGATGTAATTTATTTCTGAAGAAGTTCCGCATTAATAAATGTGGATGGCGCTAAAAGAAGGATTTAGAAGTGTTTTCTTTTGCAGCTGATTTGGTTTCTAGCCTGGTTTAACTGATTTCAGAGTTTTGTTTGTTCAACGTTCTTTGAGTGTTTTTTTCGTAAGAGTTGAACCGGACTGATATCACGTATGGCAGCAGAAGACTCTACTGAAGAGACTTTACTTAATTTATCAATTCATTCTGTTTTGGATCAAGACATCCTAGATTCAAAATCTAAAGAATCCAAACAATTACTAACTGAGACAGTCAGTAGAATAGTGAAAGAAATACTACAAGGATGGACACCGACTAATAAAATTGAAAACACCAAGGTCCCTTTAAACCCGAGAGGGGAAGTGACTTCACTTGTCACGAGACTTCCGCCAAAAACAGCTGAGACAAGTCAGAACTTAATGAGGTGGACTAGCTTTCTAATACAACAGTGCTTACGTCGAGGAAGGCAACATTTGGGATTTTCTATCGAGGAAGGGACAAGTCCAATCCTTTTACTACGGTAGACGCTTCAAAAGCAGAAACAGTAAGTTTACAGGCGATGACAGAATTGACATGTAAAAGAACACATTTCACAATTAGAAAAAATGACTTTCAAATATGTAGCGTTAGATTTGGAGGTGTTATATCCCCAACTTCTTGAATGTGTTAATAGAAAGGTGGTACGAAAGGACTTAGGACAGCAGCAAAAGATTTCGAACTACCGTCTCTCAGGGGACACACTAAGTAAAGAACTGATAGACCTGTATAATGAAACAGGGTTAAAATGATGGAACATTCTAAAAGCCATTATAACATTGAAATAAAGCCCTTAATGCTAAAAATAAGATCTTTGAGCCCGAAAAGATACATAACTATACAAGTTTCGAAAAGCATGTTTGAAGATTTATACGGCGGCATTGCAAAGATAAAGCCGATAGGCAAAGGGGCAACTATCATGGCAGAAAACATCTAAATTGAGGCGTGACATTTTTGTCTTTATAAAACAATATGAAACATATAGTCTTAGCGGTCACAGGATACCAGTCAACACTTTACAAAGTAAAAGGAAAACCAACTTAACTGGCCCGCAGACTTTTTTCAGCAAATGCTGATGAGACTAGCACAACTTGAAAGTAGTGACTAGAGGGGACAATGGAAACAGAGACAGCGTCTCACGAGGATTTTCCTGCTTTGCCCACTACTACTAGTAATTACAAATACTAACAATAAGAACATGAACTTCACCTTGGACAAAGTGGCGACACCCTCTGAAGTGAACACTACCCTTTTCAGGAAATTTACAAGAGAAAAACAAAAAAACTTTGAAATGGTACAATTCCACCCAATTTTAGGGGAAGGGCAGAGGCAGAACAAGCGGAGATGGTAACAACATCTCACAGGTTAAGCGATGGACTCTTTTGAAGTTGGCATACTAAATTTGTGTCTGATTTAGAAGTAAATCAACCTATTACACCACCATTTTAAGAGAGGTTCACGTTTATTCCAACAAATCACATATGAACCTTGGAAAGGCTTCAACTTTAGTTTTAGATTATACTTGAGAAAACTAAATTTAGAATTATATCATGGAAGACATAGGTTGGAACACACAAGCCACACGATAAAATCACAGTTAGCAATCCTAGTACTTATAATCCGCCCCTTATGAATAGCTTACAAGTATTTCAGAGACTGTGTGAAAACGATTTTAGAAATATTACGTTTGCAAATGACATAAACAATCTAACTATAGAAGAAACAGATACTTTAAAAACTTTAACTACTAACAACAACATAAGAATAATGAAGGCTGATAAGGGGGGCAAAGTGGTAATAATGAACAACAAGGATTACAAAATTTCAATTAATGAAATGTTACAGGATACAACATACAGAAAAGTTAACTATGAGATAATGAACAAGAAGTTTAAAGCTTTAGATTCTATTTTGTTCGACATGTTTTCTCAAGGAGAATTTAGTATAACAGACTATGAATTTATGCATAAGGAACATCCCAAATTAGCAGTGTTTTTTGGAATTCCCAAAATACAAAATAGTGAGACTAGACCACCCTTTAGGCCTATTATTTCAGCCAAACAGTCGAAAACTGAAAACATTTCGATTTGGTTGGACAATATACTTAACCCATTAGTACAGAAGTCTGAATTTTTTATAAAGGACTCATGGAGTCTTTTAGAAACTCTGAGAAAAATAAAAATCACTGATGAAAACCTGTTTTTCGGAAGTTTGGATATTAAGAATTTATATACCAGTATCCCGATCAAGAAGAGGGTATAGAATTTATGAGAGAATACTTAAATAAGAATACAGTGTTCTCAAACACCAGGGTAAACTCATTATGTAATTTAATGGAGTTAATTTTTGGAGAATTAATTTTTTTCAGATTTGATGACTATATTTACAAACAAGAACTAGAGGGGTACAGCAATGGGTTCCAGGGTGCTTGGCCCCTCTTTTGCAAACATCGTAATGGCTAATTGGGAGATAAAATTTTTAAAAGACACATCCTTTATTCAATAAGAGTCATCATATATAAATTAGATACATGAACTGATTTATTTAACTATGGAAGGAGAACACAAAGGAATTTGTAGAACTGGTTGATTTTTTAAATCAAACAACCAAGTTTTTAAATTCAAAATAGGTGACTTTGCAAAAAGATCACATTTTATACTTGACCTTGAAATTGATGATGAGACTAAGACCTTTTCACAGTGAAATTTATAAAGAAACCGTATTTGCAAACTGTTATTTACACAAAAGACCAGTTTACATCAAACATATGAAGAGAGGGTCATTAAAGGTCAGATCATCAGGTTAAGTAGACTAGCATCAAGACAAGAGTATTCAGAAGGAATTACTTCTTTTGGGGTCACTTTTCATCAATAGGGGATACACTAGAGATTTCTTAGTTAAGGAAAATAGAAACGAAGTGTTACCACTAAGAAAGGGTAGCCAAACCGATATTACTTTCAGAGGATTTGTCCGGTGGGGGCACCCCAAATATGCATTGAGAGTAATGACCAGGAAGGGCAGACAAAAGGATTTGTAACAGCTTTCCCACTGCCAATAGTAAATGAAATGTGGAACATCAAATCTATCATAGAAAATAATTGGAAGGTCATTATGGGAAATAGGGAATTGATGGCAGTGGTAGGACAAAAACCCAGATTCACTTATAAGAAGGTTGTGAACTTAAAAAGCATTTTGGAATCAAGTAGAGACAAACACAACAGTTTAGACAGATTTTGTACCAACAAAAAAGGTACATTCAGCTGTACAAATTGTAAGCAGTGTAGATACATGAGTAATTCTTCTTTTGTGACAGTACAACATCTAAACCAGACATTTTGGGCTAGGGAATATTTCAATTGTAATAGTGTGAATTTCTTAGTCTATTTGTTAGCCACATGTCGTCACATGTAAAAGGGAGTACTACATAGGGAAAACCAAAAGAATTTTCAAGCATGAGTATATGAACACATTTTGGCTATAAAAGAAAGACAAAACAATGCCTTGGCAAGACATGCTGTGCATGTGAGATTTTTAAAAAGTTTGAGATTTTTTTTTTTATTTTAGATGCAGTAAAGAAAGGATTACTGATAGGGGACCTCAATAACATTTTAGAATGTAGAGAAACTTTGTAGCCTTCAGTGTTTTGGAGCTATTCACAACACCAGGGTTAAACGAAGTAATTAACTTAAAGTGTTTTCTAATGTACAGATAGAAAGCCCAAAAACATTGTACATTTGTTATTTGATTAAGTAACTAAATTTTATATGTATTTATTATAGTATGACACATGATATATTTGTCAAAAGAACTTTTGTATCAAGTTAGTACAATAATAGAAGTCAAAACAACAACAAAAAAACAAGTTGATATATATTTAATTAATTAAGAATCAATGACATCATTTCCTGTGATAACATTATTTAAGCAAAGTTAGTTTGATGTAATTTATTTCTGAAGAAGTTCACGATAATAAATGTGGATGAAAGCGCTAAAAGAAGGATTTACAAGTGTTTTCTTTTGCAGCTGATTTGGTTTCTAGCCTGGTTTAACTGATTTCAGAGATACTGTAGCATTGTTACAATTTTTAGCTATTCAGGGACATAAAGTAAATAAAAACAAATTGCAGCTTTGGAGAAAGCAAGTCAGATACCTAGGATTATGTAATATCCAAAGAGGGCAGAACATTAGATGAGGACAGAAAAATAGTTGTATTTTACAAGCGTTAATCGGGAAACCCACTACCAAGAGAAAGAAAATGATGTCCTTTCCTGGGTATGACCTCAACTTTTTAGTCGGAGCTGGATCCCAAACTATGCTTACAGGAATCCTGCACTGCTAGACGAACGCATGATATACAAGAAGCCTATGGCAGCACAGGATTTAATATTACAATGGACACCAGAGGGAAGAATCTGCTTTCTGCCAAGAATTGAAACAGTTGGATAGCATCCTCATTAGTCTTGTGGATTACCAAACTATATCATAAACGTTTTCCAAACTGTAGATTGTAAGCAGGTTATATGGACATCAGTGCTAGCATACGCAATAGCATGTAAAGCAGGGACAAACAACGCCCCATTACTTACTATTCACTCACAACTGGACCCAGTGAGTGCGGTCATTGTCCCACTGTGCTAGGTAAAGCAGTGTCGCAGCTGCAGAATGTGGCAGTACAGGCTTCGGGCCTCCCAGTAGTGTTGTTGTTGTTCCACCCTCCTCGTCGAGAGTGCCTCATGCAGTCGCGATTATTTTACTGCAAGAAAAAGTAGCATATCTTTTCTCCTGCTTGGCATCTTTCCTGTATGACTATAATACTGTCATTGAGCCAACCTCATATGACAATTGAAGAGCGATGTGGCTAACTTTGAATCCGTCTACCTTTAAGCTTCCGAACTCCTGCAGATGGCATACTGCACAGCTGCCTGCGCAGGAGATTGAGGCAAAAAGACACTGCCTATGAAAAAGATCTAATGGATGTTCCCTTGGATGATGCCGAGGTGACATATTACGTGGACGGCTCATGCAAAAGGGGTCCCACAGGACAATAGAACTTTCCTAGTAGGATATACAGTATTAGTTTCTGGATACTGAGATTATAGAAGCAAAATCTCTTACCACACAATTTATCTGCACAGGCAGCAAGAACTGAGGTGCCTGACACGTGGGCATGTACCTTAGCAAAGGGGTAAAGTATTTTGTAAACATTTTTACTGATAGCCAGTATGCTTTCTCTACTGTACATGTTTTTGCACAACAGTGGAAAAATCGAGGAAATGAATAACATCTACTACTGCAAACCAATCATGCACAAAGAGTTTATTTTAGATCTTTTACAAAGAAATCTATTCAGAAGTTACCTCAGAAAGTAGCTATTTGTAAATGCATAGCTCATACCAAGCCAACAGGATAGGGTATTTCAAAAGGTAATGCAAGGGGCTGATACAGCTGCAAAGCGAGGCAGCAGCTTCAAAGGAAGCATTTCTTTTGAATGAGGAATCTTCAACCTTCTGAGATTTTAGACACGTAGAAATGTTGAAAACAATACAGCAGACACTTACTCACATAGGTTGAGAAACAAAGATGGAGGATAGAAAGCGAGGGAGCAATTCTCCAAGAGAAGGAAGCTGTACATCTCCAAAGAGGGAAAACCCGAGCATTGCCATCTACCTTGTTGTTTTAGATATGTAGCTTTGTTGCTGAGCCATGGGCAATGCCATGTGTCTCAACAGGAGGGGATGGTACATGTTAGTTATTGAACTGAGTGGTCACAACATATGGATCTCCATAAACTATACTAAAAGAATTTTTTGTTTGTCATGTCACGCTTTGTAATGAAAACATCATGCACAAAGGGGAGCGTTAAAGTAAAACGCAGGGGAGTTTCCTGCAGCACCATATCCATTCCATACTATCTGTATGGATTTCATAGGAACTGAACAAATGCAAAATAAGAAGTATTGTCTTGTGATTATGGAAATATGTTTTCCAAATGGGTGGAAGCTTTTCGACCTAAAAATTCAGATGCAGCTACTCAAGTTGCGAAAGTCCTTATTAAAAGAAATTATTCTAGATTTGGCATACACCGGAAAAAGATCTACAGTGACAATGGCACACATTTTGTGAGAACCAAAACCATACAACAACTAAGTTTTTCAAGAATTTCTTTGAAAAAGATCATCAGTGTATCACCCACAATCTGCAGGATTGGTAGAGAGGTACAATGGGACATTGTAAACTAAGTTAAGGAAACTTATCGAAGAGACACATAGAAATTGGGCATATTGTCTGCCCTGGCACCATGTGTTGAGTGCATGGAGAACTGTTCCCTGAAATGCAAAAGGATTGACTCCTTTTTGAGAAATTATTTGGGGAGGGCATATTATATATATACACTTGCCTCAGTGGAAACACAGCTCATGCCTGCAGACCAGGAAGTCGACTGTACACTTAAGCTGAGTATATGGAGGAGAATCGTTGAATTCACAAAAACCTTTTGCAGTTTAATTCACCAACAGAATAAGGAACAAACCCAGACAATCCAGAAGCAGCAGTAGTCCCAGGCGCGTGGGCCTGGGTGGTGAAATCTCGTTAAGAAAAAACTGGACATCACCCGAGTGGGAAGGGGCCATACCAAGTGCTACTGTCGAAAGCACCTGCAGTAGCAGATCACGGAAGCTGGCGTCCTGGATTCATCTGACACACTGTAAACTGGATTTAAAACTTTGAACTAGACAAAAATCTTGTTACTACATTATACATGAGTAAAAATGTGGAATCCAGAGCATACAGGGATACCAGAACAGCCAAAATTGCATATGAATAATATCCTGTTGGCTATACTGGTGACATTAATCTTTTTATTTGTGGCCTTTCCTTTCTCCAGCCACATGACTATAAACTGAATAGCGCAATCGTTACTCATAGACTGGCATCAAACTTTAACACTTTACCAAGCGATCAGCGTGTACATGCTGAGACTTTTTAATGTTTCAAATTGTTGGGTTTCGCACAGCTATACCAACAGCATATATGAGGGGATTATTATTGGCTACCTGCAGTCCCCTAGGGGTCAATGAGACCTGGGAAAACTTGGTTTATGATACTACGACTGTTAAATCACAAGATAAAATAGCATTGCACCTACTTACCTGTTGCACAAAGGGGTGTGTGTTTTTATAAAATGATACTGTCAAGGTGGGTTGGAGTAATTGCAATATGACTGTTTCGCCCACAAAATGTTACACCGAAGCTAATAATGCAGGTTCTATTTGTGATACAGACTATGACTCGTTTCTTAATTCAATGCACAAAACAATTAATGAAGTACAACATAATCCTGTTCTTTTTAAGCAACTGTCTATGATAAACAAGAAAATGTTTCATGCAGGGCAAGCATATGTTAATAGGAAAGTTACTACTAAGGTGGAAGATTGTTATTTTGTATGTGGCAAAAAAGCCTATAAATGGTTACCTGAGAATTGGTCTGGCAGTTGTTTTTTTGGGTTACCTGGTCCTGGCCATAAAACACACTGCAATTTTGCCTCAAGGTAAAATTCAAAATGCACGAGAGGTCACCAAAAAACCTGTGAGGAAACCTGAGAATCCAGAGGGACGGATCGAGGCGGGCTGGAGAAACCATCATTCCATGGGCTGATAAACTAACACATGTATGGACTTGGTGACACTGTCGCTATGGTGGCTTGAGCATATTACCAACATGGAGTAGTGAGGTGTTGATTTGGGGCTGAGAAAGGCATCTAAACTCCTCGAAGTAATAAGGCAGTAGCTTTTCTACTGCTCGAATTATTGTGAGGACGAACTGAGATGCCATGAGAACTGTGGTGCTCCAAAGCTGCATGGCTCTTGTGACTTCACCCTAGCGGCGGGGTGGTGCGTGCACTTTAATCCAAGAAGAATGCTGTTTGTAAATTCCTAACAACCAGCATGAGATGAACGCCAACCACCTTGAGGTGATTCCAGCAAGTGTTGACCATAAGCAAACCAGGCCCAAACCCACTGTGAGGACTTTTTTTCCAGAAATGGTTTGGGGGTGCGGATCCATCCTAATGAACATCTTGATTGCTATTTGTGTAGGAATGGTCCTGTTGGGAGTATGTGTTTGTTGTGGCATTCCCTGCATGAAAAGATTGATCAAAGATTTTTATAGATTTGTTGGTTTCTGAAACCTTATATCAAGGCACGAACTTGATGAACTGTTAGCGAAGACTATGAGATGCTTTCATAAGTTGGGTGAATGACTTTCTTAACTGCAAATCCAAAATGGAAGAGGTTAAGAAAAGAAACAAATCATTTATGCTTTTGAAAGTAGAATAAAAGTATTAATGGGGAGGGGGATATTAGAAAAATATGTATTAATATGTGTGTATTAGTTCTTTTTAGAAGCCCAAAAGGTTTAATACATTTATTCTGTTTTATGTTGAACAAATCCATGTTAATGGTATTGCAGAAATGCTTTCTGACCTTGTATTTTTGTCCTTTAGCTAAAATCTTGTTTATGTCTTACGAAATGTACTGAGAAGCAGATGATTTTCTGCTTGGTTAGGAAAATAATGAATAGAACAATACTGCTTTCTATAATATTATTAAACTTAGACAATTAGCCCTGTCTGTGTTACGAGAACATACACAGCTGCAGGAAGGATAGATAAAGTAGAACAAAAACCGCTTGAAGAAAATGAACTATAATCTGTGATTGCTTTGTACTCGAATGAGTAGAGAGTACTTTGAAATGTAACACAGCACTATAGAAATAATTGCAACTAGCTGCTGGTCTCCAAGGCCATGTTATTTTTCCAAAGTTTTCTCATGGATCTAGAAATGTTTTGTCATGTCAGCAGAAAATCATGGACAAACAGCTGCTATGAAACAATATTGTAAACTTGTGATTTACTATGTCAGCTTCAGCAGGCAATGTCTTGTAAGAATAGTATAAGAATGAGAAGCTACTTACTACAGTTTTTAGTTAGACAAACTCTGTATTTTTGCATGCATGTTTTTGTCTCTTTGCCACAAGAATTAAAGTGCCTTAACCTGAACCTTACGTGTATTGGTCTTTGAAGTTTTTCCTTTGACATAAACCATCCCATTTGGTTATAAATTGGCCTTACCCACTGTATGGTCAATAATTATATATTACCCCTAATAATAATAACTGGAATCATACCATAGATCATTTGAGGGGACCCATGCTTGGGATAAAGCATTTAGGAGCTGCATATGTCCATTAGTAATAAAGGGTACAGTCCTGAAGTAAATTTTCTGTTTCCCATCCATAGATCCACGTTGTGCTTGATAATGGACAGGGACAAACTTTATTTTATGTGGATGGGTAGTCTGTTCCACAGCAGTAGTGTCCACTGCAAAATATACCTGTCCTTGCAAACCATTCCACTGATATTGCAGAAGAGGTTTAGATCCCTGCCTTGAGTATTTCTGATGCTATTTTACTTGCTAATACGTGGTAAATCAATTAGTATTGGATCAAAGGATGCCTTGTATGCCAGATACAAGTTACCACATAGCAGTCTGTAGGATGCTGAGTACAGTGACAGGCTTTGAGATGGTCCATGTAGGACATGTTGTTTAGGCCTTGTATCCTTTTAATAAGGTATCTATGTGGGTTTTCCAGTTCCTGCATGTGTCTGGATAGATACATGCCAAAATATAGGAACAAGTGATGGCATAGTTATCATAATTTGCACAGGGTGGAGGGGGGGCAGGAGGCCAAGGCTGACACTAAAGTAGTAAATGTGTGTGAGTATGAAACACATGCAGGCAAGAATGTAGATAATATCCAATGGGCACTAAGACAGGATGACCTGCAAACCTCATGTCTCATGTCATACTTGCCTCATATATCTGGTAAGTGTGGGTGTCCCTATGGGCACTCAAAGTGAAATGTGTGTGTGTTTGTGTGTGTGAGTGAGTGTCTCCATGAATACAGCCAAGCTCTGTGCTACCACTATGTCTTTACATATTGGGCAGGTGTGAGCCATGCATGGTACAGGTATCAGCTCAGATTCATCTCCCCTAACTGTGAGAACTGGCTCTGGCTGGAGTTGCACTGGCATTTTAATGGCCATGGTTAGATGTGTTGGTGCTACCTGAATGTGAGTGATGTCTGCTGGATGAGCTCCCTTTATGACTGTGCCTAGGTCCATGACCTCATGGCCTACTGTGTCTGGATGTGGACACCTCAATCACTGGTGGAGCAGTGGAAATAGTGCTATTATGGGCATGGGATTGGGCGTGGTT
>NW_025053522.1:0-9675 GCF_019279795.1 Protopterus annectens | reverse complement strand
GGGAATAAAGAGGAGATGGTAATGTTTAGTGCACTGAACTCCAAAGTAGCTGCCTCCAAATATCCTTAGTGTGCACTTAACTATATTTGCGTAGAAATACATAATGAAACATAGTGAACATATTACATGAAGTCGCTACTTTTAGTTTTAGTTTCATCTTTGAATGTAGACTTTTGCTAAGATTTGTTGACGATGTATTGTGATTTTTATAGAGAAATAATAGCGGAGAAGTGTTTTTTGCTTTAATGCAATGGATGTTAAAATAATATGTGTTTTACATACGTCTGCTGACTTAATATTGTGTTATTGTTTAAGGCACACAATTCTAAATGATCTGACTTTAAGAACTTAATGGTTCATTTAATGGATCAATTAATCACCTGGCGCGGCTACAAGATATATAAAGGTATGATGCACCGTTATGTTTAAACTTGAAATTGAAGAAGCGCAGCACTGGCGGCACGCGAAAAGCGCTTTTACTTTTTGGATTTTACATGAATTAAAGTATCTTTATTATTCGTGGTGTTTGGTCCATCTCTTTATTTCATTATCGCTGGCTTTGTGGTTGACCAACTTCGAGGGAAAGGTGTGCTTTGCTCTCAACTATTTTTTGTTAAGCTTGGCTTTTCACCGGTTCCCTACACGATGGAGAATCCAATTGTTGAACTTGACTACCATCCGAAAGAAATATGTTCAATTCTAAATGGGTTCAAAATTGATGGAACAGAGGTTTGAATCCGCTGCTTAATATGGATTTGTCTATACAATCGAATACAACTGAAACAGGTACTGTAAATTTAAGCCAATGACTTTAATCCATTGTATAAAGAACTGGAAATGACCTGTATAGACAGTTTAGGTTGGATGTGGTAACGCCGCCACTTAGAGGCATGCCCATCATAAAAAAGTATCGCCAGGAATGAGGTACTATGCATGCCCTCGCACGGCAAATAGCCACCATTGTTATTAAAGAACTGGCAAAGTTAAATATTTAAACTTTGGTTATATACACAAGCAATTGATCATTGATTATCAAACCTATTGAGAATGAACTAGCAATTAAAATGGAGTCTTTATTTAAGGACATAAGTAAAAGATTCAAAGGTGAAATGTTCATGAATAAAATTGATAGTCTCATTAACCAAAATCCAGTGCCTATGGAGAACGTTTACAACTACTTGAAACCACGTAAACTACAGAGAGATGTTCAAGATTTCTCCAAACGGCCAAGTGTTTGTATGGCAGCGTTACAGCCAGAGGGAAGGACAACTTAGCGAACTGAAGCGTGTTGGAAAGAGGGACCAGAGGACTGGTCAATGAGGAATGATGAACCAGTTTCATTGGTCAGTGATTCAGTGGATGTCTCGGTGATGTCAACTACGGCCAGTGCGGCGCTGAATAGTTTGGCAACTCGTCATAGATGACAGCACACCACCACCCAATCAACAAGCTTTTGATCAACCAAATGTGGGCCGGGAGCAAAACCGAAAACTACAGTGAATCGTAATCCCTAGACTTTTTATTTTACCCAAAGTAGCCAAACGGAGAGAGTCCAGAGGTCGACACAAGTCATGGAAGCGCGGAAAAGACATACATCAGAAGAACCGAACAGCAAGTGGGGACGAAGAAAAGACCTAAATGACTTCGGTCTTTAATTTATCGGATAGAAGCCTAACTCAAACGGACTATCAGCTACCAAACAGAGGACTGAGTTTATTCCAGCTCGTTAGTAATGTTTCCACCTACTAACTGAACTGCGTTATTTTACTGTAATATAGCTCTGGCTTTGTTTCTTTAAACAACTAATCAGAGCAGCAATGTTTTGAGTGAGGGAGGAGTGTTTTGAATGTTAAAGAAAGCACCCTTTCACCCGTCTTACATCCGTGTATTGAATGTTTCAAAGTCTGCGAAAATGATCTATATATAAACACTATGACAGTCTTGACAAAGGCGCAGATGCTTTTTTCACAATATTTCGTTAAAGAAAGACGCAGCAATGAATGCTCTATCTAATGAGAGAACGGGAAGATGGAATCAGGACCTGCAGATAAGTGGAGGGGATTGTTATTCTTAACAAAATAGATTACATTGAATATATGGTCACGCTTTTGAATGATCATCTTACATATAAGGAAATAGACAAGAAGACAGTAGATAAGTTGATATACGAAGTACATCATGATCTTTATGGCGATACCGATGGTAACCGGTACAAATTAAGTTATGAATTCTACTTGTTTTTGCTTATTGAACACCCGCTGATACCCTGCATTAAGGGGCTTCCCAAAATGCACAAGGGATTAACACCTCCACCCTTACGTCCCATTGTTGCAGGACACCAGTGGGTTACAGAAAAATATGTCAATATTTGTTGAAAAAAAGTTAAAACCCATAGTAAATAAAATTAGTACTATCCTAAAAGACTCATATCAATTGATTGATCAACTTAATAATATACAGGGCAAGGTTTTAGAGAAACATTTACTTGTTACATTGGATGTCAAGAGTCTCTTTACGGCGATACCTAATGTATATGGCCTAGAGGCCATAAGACACATATTAAATGTTTTTAGGATCTATAATAATAGTGAGCAAATTTTATTAAATGCTTTATTAGAGACAGTGCTTACAAAGAACGCTATGATGTTTAACAACTCTTACTATATACAACAGTGGGGGGTGGCTATGGGCACCCCCTGCGCTAATTCTTATGCTAACCTGGTTGTATATAAATGGGAGACCACATGTTTATTTTCACACATGGCATACCATAAAGTAGTGGCGTACTTTAGGTTTGTGGATGACATACTGTTGATTTGGGATGGAACCCCTAAGGAGCTTGAAGCCTTCATTAAAGATCTAGAAAAAACTACAGACTTTCTTAGATTTTCTATAGAATATTCATACTCAAATGTCAATTTTCTAGACCTGAACATCAAGAAAGAAAAAGCAGGTAGGATAGTTACATCTCTCTATAGAAAAGAGTGTTGGAAGAATACACTATTGGTACACAACAGTATGCATCCTAGATTCATTTTTTCTAATATAATTAAAGGGCAGTTCACTAGGATAAACAGGATATGCCAAGACAAAAATGAACGCACTACTGAATTTGACAAACTTGAATCCCTTCTTTTAGATAGAGGGTACAATCAGGATGATGTAGCATATGTAAAAGAAAGATTTGTTAATGATGATTGCTATAAACCTAGGGTTATGCATCGGTACAACAATGGCAATAGACAGTCTGAATTTCAAGAACACAAACAAGTAAGATGTGTCATCAGTTACACTAGTGACAATAAATACATTACTGACATAATCAGCAAAAATTGGCCAATACTAACCACTAACGATGAAATAAAGAGCTTAATAGGAAGTAGAGCATCATTTACCTATAAAAATATGCTGAATTTAAAAAGAATTATATGTAATGAAAGGCTTAACGATATTATTACCAACAACGCCACTAGGGGCACTGTTCCATGTGGAGGATGCACCTCCTGTAAATGGGTATCTATTGATACCAAATTTTTAAATCCTGAGTTAGCACTAGAGGTTACTATTAATTGTTCAGCTAACTGTAATGACACTAATGTTGTCTATTTAGCCACTTGTGTGTCATGCCCTGCTTTTTATGTGGGCATGACAACCAGGAGGCTCAGGGACAGGATACAAGAACACTTATATGCAATAAAGAAGAAGGATCATAAGAATGCACTATTCAAACATGTCTCTGAATATCCAGACCATACCTTTGTCTTCAGAATATTACAAAGAAGAGTGCCTAATATAAGAAAAGGTGATAATTTTAACGAATTAGAGAGTTTAGAGTTGGACTGGATATTCAGAATCAGAGCACATAAGTACCCTGGCCTCAACAGCTATGTCAGTATTAGATCACATTTAAAGAAAAGGAAATATCACTGATATGTGACCTCTAGTGTATCTTATGAATCCCTGCTTAGATGGCGAGTTAACACCAGGATACCTATTCATATATAAAAACCGTATGTATATAATTCCTTTAAAGCTCTATGTATATAATTTTATTTAGAACCACTTGTTTCATATGACATTTGTTAAGTGATCTATAACTTAACTATATGCACTGTCTTCCTGATATAGTATTATTATGAACATCTCTGTAAGGCTGTCCTATATAGATTTTACGTATAGATTTTTTACCCTATACAGTATACACTTTACTACAGGCCTCTTGAGTAACCGTATTCTGTATTTCTCATATGAATTTCTTGTAAACATGGGAAACTATTTTAGTTTTATGCCTTAGTTTTATGTCTTGTTTTTATACACAATTCCAAATAATTTTATTTAATGAGTTTGCACATGTATATTTCTTGTATACTATAAACATCTTTTCTTAGGAAATGACTATATGGAATAACATGATACACAGTATTCCTGCCATATATAATTTGTATCTCTATATAGTATAGGTCTTTATCATACTGTCAGTTTTTAGAAGTATTGTTATCTAGTATTCTAACATATTGCACAATATATATTTTGTCAATTTATAAGTATATGGAATTTATTAGAAATATATAAGATCGATTTTTAGATTTTTATACACATATTATATTACATTTATATGTTTATACTCTTCTACTTATTATATTATATTATATATTTACATGTTTATACTTTTCTTGAGCTTGACATGTATTTACATTTAATGGTTAGCACTCACTACAAGTATATACATATATATTTTTTACTCATAGATTAGCAATACATCTATATGTAGCAGAAGATTAGCTTAGTTAGTAACACTGTAGAAATATCTTAAATACCAATTAAAAATGGTGGTTCGTTTTTCTGCCCGGCTATGAATTTAGTCTCTTTATACTGAGACAGTAAATTTAAAAAAAAAAATAAAAAAAAAAAAAATTTTAAATTTAACTATACTAAGTAGAATACATAATGAAACATAGTGAACATATTACATAGTCGCTACTTTTAGTTTTAGTTTCATCTTTGAATGTAGACTTTACAGCATTTGTTGAGCCCATGTAAATATTGTGATTTTTATAGAGAAATAATAGTGAGTAATGTGTTTTTTGCTTTAATGCAATGGATGTTAAATAATATGTGTTTTTAAGCATATTCCGTTGACTTAATATTGTGTTATTGTTTAAGGCACACAAATTCTAAATGATCTGACTTTAAGAACTTAATGGTTCATTTAATGGATCAATTAATCAATTAAGGGCTGCTGCTACAAGATATATAAAGGTATGATGCACTGTTATGTTTTAAACTTGTCTGAAGAAGCGTGCACTGGCGGCACGCGAAAGCGCTTACTTTTTTGGATTTTACATGAATTAAAGCATCTTTATTATTCGTGGTGTTTGGTCCATCTTCTTTATTTCACACCATAGATATAGCCAACATGCAGGCAGACAGGTTCAGTGAAAACTTCACCGCCTGTCTCCCCATCAGTAAACCAGGACATCTCCAACACCTGCCCCCCCTCATCACCAGGGAGCAGGTCCTTAATGCCCTCTCAAAGGCAAAAAATACAGTCTCCATGGGAACCAATAACATAGTTGGCTGTATCCTACATGAACTTAGGCATGAGCTCTCAGCTCCATTAGACACCCTATTCAACCAAATCCTGAGCACCGGCTTCATCCCAGCTGAATGGAGGACAGCCAATATCATCCCTCTACACAAAGGTGGAGCATGCACTGACCCAGGTCCATCAGCCTAACTACCCTGATCTGCAAGGCCATGGAACGCATATCATGTACCTTATAAACAAGGACACTGGCAACCTCAAAACACTTGGCCCCACACAGTTTGGTTTTGTCAAAGGGAGAGCATGCCTGTTAAACTTGGTCAACCTCTTTGAAGCAGTCAACAAAGATATGGATGAGGGGAAGACTGTGCACACTGCCTACCTTGACCTAGCCAAAGCCTTTGACATATTCCCCACTCAGGCATAATAAACTCTACCAGCTAGGCATCAACCCTTATGTTACCAGATGGGTAGCTAACTGGTTCACTGATAGAACCCACAGTCAAAGTAGTGGAAGCCAGCTCAAGTAGTAGACCCGTAATGAGTGGTGTACCCCAAGGATCAGTCTTGGGGCCTCTACTGTTTGAGATATACATTTCTGAGGTGCAAGCCAAAAAGTACAGTTTTGTACCTACCATAAATGTAGATGTTCGAGGATCCACATTGCTGCAGTCATAACCTGTGGGGTAGTCCGCTGTCCTCGGTCGGCCCGAATACCAAAGTGTTAGGCTGGCGTCGGTCATGGGCACTCAGAACTGACGTCAGTACGCAGTAGTACTTAAGCGCATGACCGACGCCATATCCTCAGTCTTTCTTGCCCCAGATGTCAGAAGGCTTAAAAAGGAAAGGCCATAGCCAAAATAGAAATACCCAACAACCAACCTAGATAACCTAATAAGAACCCCAACAGAAACACAACAACCCCAAACTATAGAGGGGAAGGAGGGAGGGAAAATTGGACTGCAGCAATGTGGATCCTCGAACATCTACATTTATGGTAGGTACAAAACTGTACTATGTTCTTCGTCTCACATTGCTGCAGTCATAACCTGTGGGTAGAATCCCAAAGCAAAGGTAAAGGGAGGCTGGCAAACTAAAAAGCATTAGGAGCTGCCAACATGCCCTGTAAAACTGCAGTGGCAAACCCAGCCCTAGACTTAGAATAAAGAGGGAGATGGTAATGTTTGGTAAAGGTGTGTACTGAACTCCAAGTAGCTGCCTCCAAAATATCCTAGTAGCTACCCCCCTTAAAAAGGCAGTAGATGTGGTGGTAGCCCTAGTGGAATGAGGCCTGATCCCAGCTGGAACATCCTTTCCATGATGAGAATAACAAAAAGCAATACAATGGCCAATCCACTTAGAAATAGTTTGTTTAGAAACAGCCTTCCCCTGTGAACCCAAAGCAAAAGAAATAAATAACTGTTGAGTCTGCCTGAATTCTTTAGTTCTGCTCAAATAATAGCGTAATTGCCTGTGAATATCCAAAGAATGCAAGACTTTTCCCTTTATTTTGGGGATCAGTAAAAAGTAGGCAAATGAATAGACTGGTTTAAGGCCACATTAGAAATAACTTTAGAAAAAGCATAAAAGTAGGGTTAGTACGCAAGGACACCCTATCCTTATGAAATATCAGGAAGGGTTCAACTGCCATGAGAGCCTGTAATTCAGATACCCTCCTAGCAGACGTAATGGCCAACAAAAAGGCAGTCTTCCAGGACAAAAACTTCAACTCAGACATAGCAGCTGGTTCAAAAGGAGGTAAAGTAAGCTTTTCCAACACAAAATTGAGATCCCAGGAAGGAGTAGGAGCTCTACGGGGGGTCTTATGTTCTTGCCCTTCAGAAATTTCAGTAAACAAGGTGAGAAAATAATGGAGGGTCATAATCATAGTGAGCAGAAATGGCTGCAGCATGAACTTTCACAGAGGAGAAAGACAAACCCTTGTCTAATAATTCAGTAAGGTACTGTAGTGTAAAACTCAAATTAGGCACTGAAACATCAAAGCTCTTGCTGTGCTCCAAAGAAAAATCTCCCCATTTATCAGCATAAACTTTTGAGTACTAGGTCGCCTGGCTTCCAAAATGACATTCAAAACTTGTTGAGGAAGCTGCAATCCAGGATCTAAAACAGAATATGCCAGGCTGTCAGATGCAAGGACTGTACCCCTGGACATTGAGAAAATGATTGCTTGCCTGGGACAAAAGGTGTGGAATTGCTGGCAAAGGCCAAGGAGGCTCCTGTACTAAACTCCTCAGCAGAGGATACCAGTGCTGACGTGGCCAATCTGGTGCTATTAGAATCATGCAAGGCTTTGTCCTGTCTGACTTTCAAGAGTACCTTGTAAGAAGAGGCAAGAGGAGGAAAAGCATAGACGTGAAAGTTGTTCAACTGAAAGATAGAGCATCCACTTTCCAAGCTTTTGGGTGAAACATCTTTGTGCAAAATTTTGGCAGTTGGAAATTTAGTGGAGAAGCGAACAGATCTATGTCTGGAGTTCCCCAAGCCACTGTCAACTGTTGGAATACATGAGGATCCAATTTCCACTTGTGGGGATCCACAATTTGTCTGCTCAAAACATCTGCTAAAGAGTTCTGTGCTCCTGGCAGAAACCGTGCTTGAAGAGTGATGTGCAAACTCAGAGCAGTCTCCCACAAAATCATGGCTTGTCTGCAAAGAGGGTAAGAATTGGTTCCCCCCTGCTTGTTGATGTACCACATGACTGTTGTGTTGTCTGTTTGAATCAACACCTGTCCCGGTTGAAGTAGATCCTTGAAGGCCATCAGGGCAAATTGGACTGCTAACATCTCCTTCATGTTGATATGCAAATGCTGTAGTCTGGGAGGCCACGTGTCTTGAATCCATTTCCCATTGAAGTGTGCTCCCCAAGCCAAGTCTGAGGCATCTGTCGTTAAGATCTGACTCGCCTCTGGTCGGGTCACAGAGAGTCCCTTGTTTAGGTGACATTCCTGAGCCCACCACAAGAATTCCTTCTGGATGCAAGGTATTATCTGAATGACAGTGTCCAAATCGTGGCAGTGTTGAGTCCATACACTTTTGAGATACCATTGTAGCTTCCTCATATGCAGTTTGGCATTGGGAAGTACCAGAATGCAAGATGCCATGAACCCCAAGGCTTGAAGGACTGTCCTTGCAGTCAGCCTGGACATTAGGGATAATTGCTGGAAGTATAGGTGAAGATTTCTTTGTTTGTCCGGGGTTAAAAAGGCCATCTGAGAGGCTGCATTCAGTCTCACACCCAGACAGCACATGTCCTGAGAGGGTACTAGACTGGACTTTGTTTCATTCACAGAATACCCTAGGCACTTTTAAAACTGCCATTACATACTGTAGATGCTGAAGTAACTTGACTTTTGTCTTGAGCAAGAATCAGGCAATCGTCCAGATAAGTTATTTATAAATTTGTATTCCTCTCAGTCTTAAGAAGGCTATCACAGGAGCCAGGACCTTTGTGAACACCCTGGGTGCAGTAGATAAGCCAAAGGGCAATGCAGAGAACTGATAATGAGAAGTACCAGCCCGAAAACACAGGAATCTCCTGCAGCTGGGCCTGAGAGGAATGTGAAGATAAGCCACTTTGAGATCCAGAGTTACCATCCAGTGATCTTTGCCTAGCAGAGGCAGAAGTTGCTGTAAAGTTAACATCTTGAACTTTTGGAATGTCTAGGTATGTATTGAGAATGGACAAATCCAGAATTGGCCTGGCAGTGTTTCCTTTCTTTGGCACAAGGAATAGGTGAGAATAAAACCCTAGGCCTACTTTGATGAGGTACCAGCTGGATAGCCCCCATTTGTAAAAGTAAAAGAAATCTGTTTGTGAGCCTCCAGCCTTTGCTGAGGAGGCAAGGTACATCTGGCATGCCTTTGAAAGGAGGCAAGGTGTGAAAATAAAACTTGTAGCCTTGATTTATAATGTCCAACACCCATTTGTCCTGGGTGCCAAAAGCCAATTTTGTTTGAAAAGTGCCAACTTTCCTCCTAGAGGAGCTGCCAGACAGGAAGAATCTGGGCCAGCCTTTTGGGGAAAAAGGGGGTTAAAACAGGGTCCAATTGGGGTCTGGTTTAAAGGGGCTTTGGGGGGCCCCTTTGGGGCCCTCACCAGAAAAAAGGAT
>NW_025053521.1:0-9864 GCF_019279795.1 Protopterus annectens | reverse complement strand
AAGAAATTAAGGCATGGTGAGTATGGAAAGGGGCCTGAAATTTGGCTATGTTGTTGTAGGGGTTGCTAGTTTATTTAGGTTGCTTTTGGATAGATTCGTATAGATAGGGAGGCTAGAGTAGGGTGGAAATGAGGTGGGTTTGGGCAATAGAAATCTTTGCTGACTCTGTAAGAAATGGTCTGATTCTATAGAGGAATCCAAGTTTTCTATTTACTGATTTAATAGTTGAGTTAATGTGTGTGTCAAAGTTGAGATGGTTGTCTATTATTGCACCGAGGAGTTTAGTGGTGGTTTCAGGGGCTATTTCTGTGCCATTGTTTGATTTCACTATGAAACTGATAGAGGGGGACTTTTGTGTGGGAGTAAATAGTAGTAATTTAGTTTTTTGGTTAGGAGGAGACATCTTTGATGGAACCAGTTTTCAACTAAAGTAAAGACTGTTTGTGTGTTAGTATGTAATTTTGCAGGGGAGGAGGGCCACATATCAGAGTCGAATCATCTGCATATTGTATGCATGTAGTTTGGGGAAGGGAGGTTTTTAGATCATTAATGAAAATTGTGAAAAGGAGAGGTCCAAGAATGGATCCTTGAGGGACACCAAGTGTGATAGGAAGCTGAGAAGATATATGGTTTTCCCACAGGACAGCTTGTTTTCTGTTTTCAAGGTAGGATTGGAACCATTTTACTAGTTGATGATCAAGGGAGAGTGATTCAAGTATACCTATCAATAGTTGGTGGTTAACCATATCAAAGGCCTTTGAGAGGTCTAAGAAGAGTGCAGAAGATAAAAGGGTTAGTTTTCCCTCTTTTTATTAATGCAGTCTGTAAAGGATAGAAGAGCTGTTGTAGTACTATGGTGTGGCCTGAAACCGTGTTGGCAGTCAACTAGTAGGTTGTTTTGTAGGAGGTACTGAAGTAATTGCCGGTGGATACATCTCTCCATAATTTTTGCAAGGGGAGAGAGAAGGGCTATTGGGCGGAAGTTTGATAATTCATTTGAGGTACCTCCCTTATGCAGAGGGATGATATAGGAGACTTTCCAGATGGATGGGACATAAGATTCAGAGATAGTTCTGTTTATTAGGATAGAAATAGGGTAGGCAAGTACACCAGCTGCAATTTGCAGGTATTCAGCTGGGAGAAGGTCAGCTGATGGTGTACATGGTTTAAGTTTAAGAAGCAAGGAGTGTATTAAAGATGTTGGAACAGGTTGAAGGTTAAAAGACTGGGGCAAGTTGGTTAGTGAGGGAAATTTAGTGGTGGTAATAGGTGGTAAGGTAGTTGCTAGTGATTGGACTGTTTCAGAGAAAAATTTGTTAAAGGTGTCAATTTGGTTGGGAGAGGTTTGGCTTAGGTTAGAGGGGGTAGGTGTTTTGGACTGTCCTGGGTGGAGTAATTTGTTGATACCTGACCAGAACTTTTGAGGATTGTTTTGTTGGTTCTGTTGGATTTTGAGGTAGTAGTTTTTTTGTCAAGGATTATGGATTTTTAAGTGGTATTATGCATTTGTCTAAAATTTAGGTGATCAACTGGGTTTTTAGTTTTTCTCCATTTGGACCAGAGTTTGTTTCTTAATCGAACGTTTAGCCTTGTGTCCTTAGACAGCCAGGGGGCTGGTTTATTTTTTATTCTAACAGTACAAGTGGGAGCATGGTGCTCAAGGATCTGCAAAAATATTTTGTTAAAGTATGAAACGGCTTTGTCAAGAGGTAGGTATTTTAGGGGAGACCAATTGCAAGCTTTGAGCTCAGCTTGAAAATTACTTGGGTTGAAATTTTTTTTGTTTCTGGTAGTTCCAAAAGCTATTAGATTATGAATGTGAGTCTTTTGCCTAGTGATGTAAGTAAGAGAATGGTCACTAATATTGTTGGGGAGTATACCTGTTTGATAAGGATGGTCCTTATTTACTAGAATCCATTCTAAGGTAGTTTGTTTTTTGCTAGGCTTATGGGTTCTGGTAGGGAAGGTAATGGTTTGGTGGAAGCCAAAGAGGTTTATATGCGTAGTTGGAGTGGAAGAGGTACAGCTATTCCAATCAATATTAAAGTCACGAAGGAGTATGGTTTCTTGTGGTAGGGACATGGAAATCCAGCTTAGTGTATTTTCAAGAGTACTGATATTGTTCCCAGGGGGGATGTAAGAGCAGATAATGTATATTGATTTCTTAGCATTAATTTGGAGCTTCGAGGTTAAACTTTCTGTGTAGTTAGGTGGTGGAGGATGTAAATCTAATGATGTGACCTTCAGTTCAGATTTGAACAGTATTGCTACTCCACCTTCCTTTTTATTTAGACGGTCTAGTCTGAGAATGTTATAGCCTGGAGGGACAATGTCATTGTCTTTAGTTGTAGGTTTATGCCATGTTTCAGTAAGGCATAAGATGTCAAAGGAATAGATGTCTAATAGGGCATGTAGCTGGGTAATATTGTTATTAACACTTCTTATATTGAGGTGGCCTATAAGTAGAGAGTTTAGGCTTTTTGGGAAATTGAGGGGAGTGGTAGTAAGGGCTGAAAGGGTATTTGGGGTGATGAAGTTAGGACCAGGGTTTGAGTGTATATCACCGTGTAGTAGTAAGCAGTTTTGAGGGTTACATATTAGTTTGAACATTTTACAGAGAGAAAGGTGTCCTTTTTTCATTTGGAGATATTTAATATGGGTTAGTCTATGAAAGTGGGGTAGAATGAAGGATGAACAGGATGTTATGTTACAGTGTGTTAGGGAGGTGATAGGAGAGAGAGGGCTTGTTTATCTTGGGAGGTGAAGAAATGTAGCAAAAGCTGGGGATTCATAGGAAGTTAGGCAATGAGATATAAGTAATGAGGTGAGCTCAATGGATAAGAAAAGAATGTTAGGGTGAATAGGCCTACAATGGCTATACATAGTTAGAGGTGTAGGGTGGTGGAGGTTAGGCTAATTGGAAGAAAAAAGTGAAGACTAGTTGTGATGTGTGGAGGGTTTGAGGGACAAGGTGGGTATGGAAAGGTAAGGCTAACCAAAAAGGAGACAAAGTTTGTTAATTGATATAGAGTTGTGAAGAGAGGTAATTGGTAGATTAGGGTTGAGGGTGTGGCTAGGGAAGTATAAAGTTAGGTACACTGGGGGTGGGTGGAATTTGGGGGAATGGTAGGGGAGCAGAATGAGCCCGCAGGGCGAATGGAGTGGGTAGAAACAAGAAAAGTGTTTGGCATAGAGAAAAAAACAATCAGTCAGTGAAATGCTTAATTCTAGAGGGAGAGATTAGTTTACCGGTCTGGATAGAGTCAAGAGATGTTATAGTGGAGACAGTAAGAGACAAAACAGTTTACTATGGGAAATGATAGTAGAAATGAGAGGGGAAAGGTCTGGGCAGAGGGAATATCCTTATGGAGGTGGTAGGAAAATGATATGCTTGAAAATCCTATATGTCTGGAAATAAAAACACTGTATATAGGAGGAATACCTTAACTGGGATAGGGGAGACACAGGATTGCAGGAAATACAATAGAAATTGTGCAGAGAGAGAGGCAATAGAGGGCAGAGAGGGGGATATGGTTGCTGGCTAGCCTAGGTTTGGAAGTGTACCTTAGTATGCTAGAAAGTAGTAGCTACAATAAACGCGTAGTAGCCAGGTTTATAGGAAAAATTACATACTTTCTGACTTCCTTTCTTGGAAAGGTACAGAGATATGAGGTAGTTAGATGAGGCAGTAGGAGATTATTACTCGGTTCCTTTACTTCAAGCAGTGTGATTAGCTTCCTAGTTCAGGATATGCAAGGTTGAGGAGCTTGGAACTTTGAGATAGAGAGAAAGAGCTGTAGTGAAAAGAAAAATCATTGTTTAGAAAAACTCAAAAATGCAAAGAGTGTTAGGCATAAGCCAAAATACTATCATTGTACACACCTTAATGGAGTAAATACAGATATAATACTGTAGCAGGCAGGGGAGCTATTGGATCTAGTAACAAGGTCCGTAAAATTACAGCAAGAATCCTAGAAAGACACTAGAAAAAATACTATGCTTTGGGTTGTTGTAAACAGCAAATAAAGTAAAGCAGTTTTTGCCTACTAGCAATTGAACAGATGAAATCCACAAGTTAATGTAGTAAAACAGTAGTAAGTCTAGTCTCAGTATAATCATGAAAAAAAATAATTGCTGCAGTCAGGTAACTCTGGCCAGTACATAATAGCATACAGAAACCAAACAGAAAATCATGCAGGCTTAAAATAAAACATACACGCCATTTCTAACAGCTGTTAACTAATATGGTATAGCAATTCTATCAAATGAACTGTAGACTATCAAGTTCTGGTGTTCCAGCAACCATATCCCCCTCTCTGCCCTCTATTGCCTCTCTCTCTGTACAATTTCTATTGTATTGCCTGCAATCCTGTGTTTCCCCTTCCCGCATTCACTGGGCGGGAAGAGATAGTCACTAGATCCAGCAGGCTTTAGATAAGTCCTAAACGCAGTTCAAAAACATCACTTATAAACAAGGGGTAGCTAATTATACAAAAAATCTATAGCAAATTTATTCTGGAAGTCAAATGCTGAGATAGTCATTAATCCAAAAATGTGATAGTCGCTAGTATTATGGCCTTAAGATAAAACATAAGATGCCATACTTAAACAGCTTTAATCACATATGGAATAACCCTCCGACCAAGAGATCTTTAAACTCTAATTGTCATGGGGTTAACTTGCTTAAGCCTTTACTAGATAAAAAATATAATGGTCGCTAGATCCAGCAGGCTACAATAAGCATAAGCGCCATTACTAAACACTGAAATTGCAAAGTAAGAGGTACCTTATTATCTTAAAGCCTTCCTTAGGTAAAAAAGAAAAACAATAGCCACTAGTGGCTCCACATGCACATTCATTGGGTGGAAGATATTAAAATCGCTGGATCCAGGAGGCTTCAAATAAAACAATAGCACCTTTCCTAAGCAGCTTTTTACAAAAATACTTAAAATATTTAACTGTGAGATAATACCTAGATAAGAAATCAAATGTCTCTAGTGACTCCACGGGAGGGGTAGACAAAAATACACTCATGGTTTTAAGTAGGGCTAAACTCAAAAAACAGTAACAACAAAAATATTAAAAGTCGCTAGACCCAGCAGGCTTAAATTTAAACAAAAACACCTTTCCTGAGCAGCTGTTTGCTAATAGTTTTAAAAGTTTTAGCTATGTGGTAATACCTAGATAAATATTAATTGTCGCTAGTGACTCCACGCGGTTGTTGCAGTAGAGAAAATACGCTAATGTTTTAAGTAGGGCTAAAGACAGTAAACAGCAACAACATCTACCGGATATTCAGCAGG
The DNA here is from genome assembly GCF_019279795.1 of Protopterus annectens. Taxonomy (NCBI): domain Eukaryota; kingdom Metazoa; phylum Chordata; order Ceratodontiformes; family Protopteridae; genus Protopterus; species Protopterus annectens. The sequence continues at coordinate 4,561 of NW_025053521.1, read as the reverse complement.
AGAAAAACAGTCTTAAAACAACAGTTTTGTGGGAACTACTATACAAGATAACATTTCTTTTTTCTCCATAGTGTAAATTAATACAATCAAAAAGAAAAAAAACAATCACTTTTCTACTCAGAGCAATAGATTCACTAGAACCAGGGGTGCCCCAGCCCAAAAGAAGATGCAGATACTATGGGATGGTGCCAAGAGGGGCAACAATATTTAAAGGGTTAAAAGGGATGTGAGGTCAGGAAGTGAGGAGGGAGGGGAGTAGGAGTAATTGCAGGTAAAGGGGGAGGTGATTGCTAGTATATGCAGGTAAAGTAGGTAGGGCTGACTATTTCAGTGTATGATAGTCTAGGTATCAGGAAAAAAAAAGAGTTAGGCTGGAAGAAGGAGTAAGGAGTGATAGTGATAGTGCACTGCGAATAAGTTAAGTGAGCAAGACAGAGATTATAGGTCAGATAGAAGATGTAGGTAGTTAGGGGAGACAGATAAGTCAAAGACAAGAAATAAAAGAATTAAATGATAGAAACATAAAAAGTGTTTGGCATAGAGAAAAAAAACAATCAGTCAGTGAAATGGTTAGTTCTAGAGGGAGAGATTAGTTTACTGGTCTGGATAGAGTCAAGAGATGCTATAGTGGAGACAGTAAGAGAAAAAAACAGTTTACTATGGGAAATGATAGTAGAAATGAGAGGGGAAAGGTCTGGGCAGAGGGAATAGCCTTATGGAGGTGGTAGGAAAATGATATGCTTGAAAATCCTATATGTCAGGAGCGAAAAACATTGTATATAGGAGGAATACCTTAACTGGGATAGGGGAGACACAGGATTGCAGGCAATACAATAGAAATTGTACAAAAGAGAGAGGAGACAGAGGGCAGAGAGGGATATGGCTCCTGGCTAACCTAGGTTTGGGAAATTTACCTTAGTCTGCCAGAAAGTAGTAGTTACAACAAACGCGTAGTAGCCAGGTTTATAGGAAAAATTACATACTTTCTGACTTCCTTTCTTGGAAAGGTACAGAGATAAAAGGTAGTTAGATGAGGCAGTCGGAGATTATTACTGGGTTCCTTTACTTCAAGCAGTGTGATTAGCATCCTAGTTCAGGATATGCAAGGTTGAGGAGCTTGGAGCTTTGGGATAGAGAGAAAGAGTTTCTGACTTCCTTTCTTGGAAAGGTACAGAGATATTCAGTTATTAATTGAGTTATTAATTAAGATATTAATTCAGTGACCGGATGTGTGTGTGTGTGTGTGTGTGTGTGTGTGTGTGTGTGTGTGTGTGTGTGTGTGTGTGTGCGTGTGTTTGTGTTTGCATTAAATTACTGAGAAGCTTAAGAAAATTAATGAAACCTCAGTTGTTGTCAGAGGTTTTATTAATGCGTTTATAGATTCATAGCTTTTTCACAAAGCTCAGCCATATTATCCTTAAATAGGTTTAAAATAACCATAATCGGTTAAAAAACAGCCAACAAAACCATTAAATTAGCATAAATCATGAATATTAATATTTAAAATAATCAGAGTAGGAAAAACCATTAGGTCAATATTATTCACAGATATATTAGTAAAACAATAAAACAAATGAAGGGACTTAGACTTGTCCTGCTTTTTTCTTTTAATACTGGCAGGATGACAGTGAGTAATATTGACCTAATGGTTTTTCCTATTAATATTCATAATTTATGCTAATTTAATGGTTTTTATTGGCTGTTTTTTAACCAATTATGGTTATTTTAAACCTATTTAAACTGCTTTTTTAAGAAAAGGCCTTTGTTCTTTTGAAGTCAACTGTGTTTGATGAAAGTGCTTAACTGATGTTTTATACAATAAAATGGACTGGAGACTGGCCAGGGTGCTTTTTTTTTTTTGGTTTATTTGTGTTTTTGGTAAGCACTTTTATACCACTTTACTGGTTTTATAGTTTAATTTGTGGTGTTTTGGGCATCATGGATTCTCCTGAACTTTTGGATTTTTCACCAGTCATTGATTCTGGGCATCACCTGGAACTTTTGGAGCTCAAAGGGGCGAAATTTTAAAAGGCGAGTTAACTTGGCTTTTTGAGCTGTTTTCACAACAGCACATTCACCAGATTGGTTTGTTTGGTTCTGGCAGTTGTGTGGAGGCTGCACAAGTGAATGGAGGAGGCTTCTGCTCTCAAGGTAATGAAGACTTTTCAAATGGATTGGGCAGCTGTTCACACACCTCAGGGAGGCGTGGTGATGTCACAGCGACAGCCGAGGTTCATCATGGTGACAGAAAACAGCGTTTTCCCTGTAATGGGGATGATTTTTCGAATTTTAACCAGCATAGTCATTCGAGGAAGGATTTAGGCACTAATTGTGCTGTTTACTTTGGCAAAGACCTTGATGTTATTTCCGACGGCGTTATTGAGCAGCCGCGACAGGCAGAGCACAAAGAAACAGGTACTGGTAACCTTATTCAAGATTCTATTCCCCCTAAATTGACTAATTGCAATCTTGAAGGGAGATGTAATCACAGCAGTGTGCTCCCTGAGCAGAGAGTTACTTTTAATGGGCATTCTTCTTGTCCTAGGAATGATGTTAACAACTGTAAGCAGAATACAAGGGGGACTAGTTGTAAATATGGTTCCCTGTTTAAAAAGAACTTTGTTTTCAATGAACCACACAAGGCACCAGGGACAATGTCTGGCAAGGACAATTGTGATAATAACAGTTTCAAATCTTTGAAAGACATGATTTATGTGTTTGAGAAAAAACTGTTTAAATTTAAAATGTCTCAAATGGAAATTGTTTATTTTAAGGAATGCCTGCATTTACAAGTGGTAGCGCAGGGGTTACAGGTGTATAAATTCCCATTTGGACTACATTATGATGCTGATGTTATTGGGGATTTTGTTAAACTTTTTGATAAATGGGGGTTTGAACTTCTTAACAAAGTTGTGCATTTTCATGAACAGATGGAAAATAGGCTTCAAAAGAAGTAGAAGAGTTAAATGTATGATTCTAGGTGATTTGTTGTTTTCCCATATAAAGGCTTTATAATAAAATCATTGAGGGTAGAGAAAAATGCAATAATATTTTATAAAAATCAAGGAAGTTAGATAGGGATCTTAAGCAATACAAAAATCATAAAGTGTACCCTACTAATAACCTTGTTTTTAGACTACATATTCTGATAAATGGGTTTTTTCAATTTGATGGTAAAACAGGACCATGTCTGTATAGAAGGGGACATGAGAACAGGTATTTTGGAGAAGAAAGAGGTAGATTGTCCTGATCACAGGATTTTCCAGTTTTAAGGCCTCCAAAGAATAGCAAACAAGAAGCAAGGGAGAAAACTGCATACAGCAAAGTGGCAAATACCAAAAGGTTTCCCCAAGTGGCAGACAGGGAGGTACCAATATTAGGGAACGAAGGGCAGGGCATTCTCCATACCTCCTATGGTTTCAGTATTTACAACTACACTGATAGGATTATTACAGATGCATTTTTTTACATTATTTTCTAAAGGGTTTAAGTTTGTCCCCACCAAAATTCCTGATATTGCAGAGGTATTAATAGATGTACAGTTGTATTTAAGGAAATTAAACTTGAAAGTTTTGTTTTGGAAAAAGGATGGGGACAATAAAGCCATAGAAGAGAAAAATGTTTTTAATAAAAACAGTGTATTTAATCTGCCCCTACATCCCTTGGTAGCCATTTTTGAGAAGGCTGTTAGAGATGATCATTATAAGATGTGGGGGGAAAAAAGAAAGTCTTTTTCAACCTTAACTCCGAGGAAAGGAGGCTTATTCAGGAACTAAAAGAAGACAAAAGTGTTAGAATTATGAGCCCAGACAAAGGTGGGGGTATTATAGCTTTCAATTCTGAAGACTATACCAATGTCATGCAGGAAATTTTGATTAATGTCGAAAATTCCAAAACCCAAATACACATTTCTTATCAACGTATTGATAGCTTTTTATATGAATATGTATTAGATCAAAGAATTTCCAAAGAGGTTTATGATTTTCTTTCTAATTCACATCACAAAGTACCGGTTATGTTTTGGATACCAAAAGTACACAAGAGTATCGTGGCTCCTCCATTTAGGCCAATAGTGGCAGCTGGAGGTTCTAAAACACACAATTTAGCTGTCTATATAGACAGAATGATAAAGCATATTGTGAAGAGGGTACCACATTTGGTTAAAGATTCATGGGACTTACTGGGGCAATTAAAATCAGAATTATGGTCCCCAGGAGTTACTTTTTTGACTATTGATGTCCAGGATCTTTTTTCCTGTATTCCCAAACAAGAAGGTTTAGCAATATTTGAGGATGTACTTTTTACCTGTTCCCACCTACAACATGATCAGGTTACCATGCTATGTGAAATCATGGCCCTCATTCTTGAAAATAATTATATTTTTTTGGGGGGGCAATATTTTCAGCAGGTAAATAGCTATGGGCTTGTGCCCGTTTATGCTTACCTTGTTTTATTGGGGGAAAGGAATATTTTTCAAAAGTTAATATTTCTCAGAGATTCTTTCCTATAAAGGTTTTGGATGATATTTTTATTTTATGGGGGAAAAAAATAAAAGATTTCT
>NW_025053520.1:0-9041 GCF_019279795.1 Protopterus annectens | reverse complement strand
CCCTTTTTAAAAAAGGCCCCCAGGTTTTTTGGAAAAAAAATTAAAAAAAAGGCCCCCAAAAAGGGAAAAAATTTGGGTTTTGGGTTGGGGGGTAAGGGGGGGGGGTATGTTGGAACTACCTATATCTGAGGTGAGATGTTCCATCTTCATCAACTAAAGGGGCAAAATCCCAAATTCATCCTTTTAAGTGACTGCACATAAGAACTTACCCAAATGTGTCTCTAAGTATAACCTACACCTACAAATAACATCCATCTTATATTGTCTTGCAAAATATTCAGTGATGCCCATATAGCTACTCCACAGATACCATCCAAAGACAGATTTTTGAAAAAAGGCTTAAGAGGCAGTCCCTGCTCTGGTTTGTGTGAGGTCTAGGCCCAGAAAGAAAGAAAGAAAGAGTTTGCTGCATTTCTAGTAGCACTGTTTCATATAGGCTGATTGCCATTTTGACAAGGTAACTTTAGAAACTTTGAAGCTCAGTTTCTTTTTAGAAAATGAAATAAACTGCTAGAAATCTGTTTTTTTTTTTTTAAACAAATTTATTGTTTTAACATATAAGAGAAATATCATAACAATTTTATACAAATAATTAAAAATAGGTATTATTATAATATTCAACAAAACAACTAAAGTATTTACAAAGACATCCACTACAATCAGATCAATTAATTAAACTATTGAAATTAAAATTTTTTTAACAAATTTTGTAAATTATCACATACAATAAAATGTGATGTTTTTCTAGTTGTTCTCATTCTAATTGTGCTTATTTCCATATGACACATTATATTCATAACATTTTTAAATTCATTGAACGAAGGAGGTGTATCTGAAATCCAATTTCTAGTTATTATTTTCCTAGCCACTGCTAGAATAGACCATAACAAGGGAAGCTTAACCCTTTTTAAAACTTTTAGGTACAGGTGTGTTGAATAATATAAGAGATTTTGAAATAATGAAATTATCTGTAAAAAGAGCCTGCAAAAAATTTATTAATTGACTTCCAGTATTCTTTCAATTTTTTTTCAGTCATAAAACATATGAGCCCAGTCAGCATTAATTTCTACATTACATCTCTTACATAGATTATCTTTATTATTTATTTTATTCATCATCAAAGGTGTATAAAAGATCTATGTAAAAAATTTTCCCTGTATAAAGTCTCCAGACAATGGAAGATGTAGTTCTATAAGCAGATTCCAATATATATTGTTTATCTTGTTGATTTTGGTGGGTCCCCATTAATAAAAGTGAAATAATTCCAGTATGAATCTACTGTAAAAGTTTCTTGTCTGATAATTTTATGTATATGAAAGTTTACCTTTATCAGAAACTTTATGTGTAAATTTAATATCAAGTAATCAATCAGTTTGGAATAGATTCTTTAACTGTTATAGACATTAGATCTATTCTATAATGAGATGTTGTCTAAAGTCTGAACCTCTAACCAGCAAGTTTCTCTTAGATCAAATTCTTGTTTTAAGAAATCTAGATTTTTAACTTTATTATCAGATATCACTGATACCAGTACTTTAGATTTATCTATAGCTAAATGAGTTCCTTCAGAAGTAGATGACAAAGCATACCCTGAGTATAATTATAGGAATACAATAAAATTCCATTCCCTATACTTAGGGTGCATCCATATAATGTTACGATAACTAATATTATTATTTAATGCGTAACAAACCATTTGTTTAGGTGTAATACGTGAAGTACAAAATTCCTTTAGAACCAAACATGGAGTTTTTTAAATCATATTTTTATGTGTTAAGGAGATTTTCATGAAGTGCATACTAATTAGCTCCCAATAATCTTTCCATTTTGACATATGACTGATCTATTAATAAAGTAATAATTTTTAAATAGAAGAGAAAATATATAAATCAAAGTCTGGAAAAGAAAAACCCGCTTGAGACCAGCAAATAGTGTGTTTCTTTAATGCAATCCTAGGTCTATTAGGTGCCCATAAGAAATTTAACATTAGTGTATTCAATTTCTTGATAATTATTTTTGTAGGTGAAAATATTATTGATTGTATTAAGTATAAAATCTTGGGGAATATTATCATTTTAATAATTGTAAGTCTCTCCTCCATAGTAAAAACATATTATTCCAGGTATTAAAAGATTTTGTATATTAAGAAAACAGGTATTATATTATTATATATAATAGATTTAATATCATTAGATAGTATTATACCTAAATAAGTTAACTGACCTAAATTGGGTACATATTTAGTAAAATCACTAATGAGAATATTTTTCTGTATATATAGGTAGTATTTTTCTTTTTTCTTCATTGAATATTAAACCAGAAATACTTTTAAAATTCATCATTTTATCAAATAAAGACTGCTTAGAAGAATTAGATCCTGCTGATGTAATTAGAACATCATCTGCAAAAGTTGAATTTTGATGTTGTATTTTCTCTATTTCAAAACCCTCTAAGTCAGGAGTGTTTCTAATCAAAGTATCCCAAGGCTCCATTACAAAAGTGAAAAATAGTGGAGAAAGTGGACATCCTTGTTTTGTACCTTTAAGAATGGGTATATTATGTGAAACATATGTTCGTACCTTAATATAAGCCAGCGCCTTTGTATAAATGCTCAATTAAATTTACAAATGCATCAAAAAATTTGTGCACTTCAGTAAGGTAAACAGATAGTCCCAACTTACTGAATCAAATGCTAAACCCTATATCAAGACTAATAAGTGTTAAATCTTTCTTTTCCTATTTGCAAAATCAATTAATGTTAAAGTTCTTCTTATATTATCAAAAGTATTTCTATTTACAATGAAGCCGGGATCTATTCTATAATCCCGGGGATATTGTCTTCAATCTATCAGAAAAAATACTCATAAACATTTTATAATCAACATTAAGTAATGAGAGGGGTTGATATGAAGAACATCTAGTTGGATCTTTATTAGGTTTTAAAATTGGTGAAATAAATGTATATTGCCAAGATGGGGGTTATTAACTCAGTTTGGGCCAAAATAAAACCTTATGTATTAATGAATATGTAGTTTTAGAAAGGATTTTATATATCTCTGGTATAATACCATCATTACCCGGGGCTTTGTTTGATTTAAGCTTATTTATTTGTGTAATAACTTCTGTATATGAAATACTCTTGTCCAATAATATAATCTGTTGTTTATTAAGCTTTTTTTTCATGTTTCATGTTATCCACTCCTTTACTTTATCCTTAGGTACCATGTTAATGTTTTATGGTTAATTTTGTGAAAGTGATTTCTAAATTCATCCAGTATTTCTGGTATACTAGAAACATTCTTCTTTTTTCCCTTAGAGAAAAGATTTCTTTGATATGGTTTTGTTTATTCAACTTTTGTTTTATTTTTAAGTCTATGTAAGTATTTGGGGCTTATTGAATAAGACAAAACTTGTATTTCTCTAAAGTTATTTTAAATTTATGAGTTAAAATTTCTTTGTATTTCTCATTTAGTTTGTTTATTTCTTCAATAACTTTCTTGTCCATAATATTTTCTTTATTATTATGTTTATAAGAGTCAAATTTACTTTGAATATCTAACAATTCCTTATCCCAAGATTTCCTTTTTTATTATACCATCTGATACTTTGTCCATATAGATATGATTTTAAGGCATCCCAAACATAGACAATGGAGATTTCAGGAGTATTATTTATGTCTAAAAAATGTTTACTTCTGAAAGTATATATTCTTTATAGTCTTTTAGTGAGTTAAGTATGCTGGTATCCTTTTGATCTGAACATTATGAGTATTTTTATCATGAATTCAAAACAATTGATTATGATCAGATATAGGACATGAAATGATTTTGGAATTAATTAAATCTGTTACCATCTGGTTAGAAATAAAGACCCTATCTATTTTTGAATAAGTTTTGTATCTGTTAGAAAAAATGTATGGTAATGATTTTAAATCTATCTGATTATTAATATCATTCAAATGATAAGAATTAGCAAAATCATTTAAATGTTTTGCATTAGATGTAATTCTTTTTTTCCTATAGTGGTAGTATCACTTTCATGTAGTATAAAATTTAAAAATCACCAGCTAAAATAATATCCCTAAGAGAATGATATGATCTTATCAAATGATGTTTCACTGTATTAATACCAATTCCAGGTATCCAATATACATTAATTAAAGTGTAAGTCTTCCCATTAATTTGTATTGTAACCATACAAAACATTCCTTTGTCATCCTGATAAGACTTAATGGTTTTAGGAATGGGCATACTTTTATTCCATAAAATAGCCACTCCTCTTTTTCTGAGTGTGCTCTGAACTAACCAATACTGTATATTTTGTGGCTAGTTTATCAATATCTTTTTCAAGAGATGGGTTTCTTGCAGGAAGACTAGTTGGGCCCTTTTGTAAATTAATGTATCTTATTAGGCTTCCCCTTTTACAGGATTATTCAATCCATTAATGTTTAAAGAAATTCCTTTTAAAGATGTCATTTGGCTTTTTTAAAACTAAGAATCTTATGATAAAAATAACAAATAACAAGAAAAATAATGTTACATCTCCTCTTTAGGTGTACCTTTAAATATAGCTGTATTTATTAAATCTCTTATGGGATTTTGTATAGGATTCAATTTTGTTTGTAGTGACAATGATGTACAAAATATATTGTGGATGTCAAAACTATATACATATAACAATGAACAAGTGAAAATAATGTAAGGATTAAACCTTGCATCCAGCCTGAGTTAAAACTCCAACTTAGAGTAAAACCCTCAAGTTAACCCCTACCCTAAGCAGCAGTACCTCAGCTACCACCTTATCAATTTAATACTAGTTATATTTAACTCAGGTTAACAGTTTTCAATTCAATTATCTACAAGACAAAACACATTTGGTAAAACAGCATCATATAAACTAAAATAAATTTTTTTTTTTTTAAAACTGTTCATACTATTATATAATCTATGTAATATATAACACTTGTATTCAAATAGCATTCAAGTAATCGTAATGTTAGAAAGCAAGGGGAGAGAAAATTATGTTCTAACATTCATTTAAAGCAAAAACTTTGGCTAATATGATTCAGACATTACATTAAATTTAAAATGCATCTATTTTCTGTCATGTAATTCATCAACAGCTTCCAAAAAACTTGAATTGTTTGTATATGAGCATTTACTTAAACTCATTATTGTCAATAGATAAAATATTGTATTCATAAAATTTTTATAAATCAATTGCATAGTTATGCAGATTCTGAAACATGTTATTACCTAAAAAACCCCACAATAAACACAGACACACACAAAATAAAAACACATATACACACAACAAACACACACACACACACACACACACACACACACACACACACACAACAAACACAAGCCATATAATACAACACACATGCACACACACACACACACACACACACACAACACAAAATAAATATATATATATTATTATATTTGATCTACATTGTGTTTAGAAAAATCCCCTTTTCTTTAAAAAATTTTCGCAACAAAATAATACAAAAAATATTATAAAATTTTTAAAAATGTCCTCTGCTTTAAAATAATAATAATTTCCAGAATAATTATAAATTATTTACTTTCCCAAAAATGAATTAAAAAGTTTTTGATTGTTTTGGGCCAAATTTTTAACCGATTTTATCTCTGTTTAAAAATTTTCAAAAAAATTTTAAAATTTATTTTTTAGAAAATAAGAAACTTGCAAAGAAACACATCCCAAATTCTCTAAATTTTTGAAAATATTTTTTTAACTTTTGTCATGGAAATTGTCAATTTTTTTAATCTTTGTTTTTTAAAATTTTTGGGGGAAAAAATTTAAAAAAAACACCATAACACCCACACCCAACCCCAACACAAACTTTTTAAAATTTAAAAATTATTTTTAATAATAAAATATTGATTCATAGTTTTAAAACTATTTATTTTCAGAAAAACCTAACAAACACACAACAAAACCAAAACAACCCCCAACCAAAAAAACACAACAATTTTAAATAATTATAAATTATTATTTTAATAATGATTATGAGTTTGTTTAGTAAGTACCATTTTCCCGAATAAAACTGCTGTTTTCAAAAAATAAAAAAATATTTATTTTAAATAGCTAAATACTCAAAATAATCAATAATTTTTTAAATAATTATAAGATTTTTTTTTTGAATCGTGTTTAGTTATAAAAGGGAATGTTTAACCAAAAAATTTTCCCGTTTTTGTGGTTTTGATTTTAAAAATATTTTAAAAAAAAGCATTTTTTTTGCCCAAAAAAAAATTTCTTCTCAAAAACCCTTTTAAACTATTAAACTGACAATTTTTTTAAAAGGTATTTTTTTAACTGGGGTTTCATGTATAACTTTCAATTTTTCAAGTTTTTCCTTAAATTCGGGTTTAAGATTCTTCCAAACATTTTCATAAAACCCAATCCCGTTTCCCCCAACATTTTAAATTTTTAAAAAAGGGAAAAATTATTTTAAAGGGAAAAAAAAAAAATAAATGTAAAGATATCAAGTTATAAGTAAAATTTAAAAAAATTTAAAAAAAACTCATTTTTCTTTATTTTAAAAATTTATTCCCCCCCAACAAAGCATTTTTAATTAAAAAGAAAAAAAAAAGATGAAAATAAAATACAGAAATAAAAAATGTAAAAAATTAAGTATTCAAAAATGTTCTTCTGTTTTAAATTAAAATTAAAAATAAAAATATTTTTACCAATTTAAAAGAAAAGAAGATTATTTTCAAAAACTAACTTAAAAGAAAAAATTAGAAAAACTTTAAAACTTAAAATTTTACAAGAAAATAAATATATATTATTCTATTAATGATATTTTCATTACTGTTCTCCCTGCCCTCCCCACCCTTACCCACTACATAATCTAAATAGAAGGCCATTGTTTAAACAAAGAAAATAATAAAAAGAAGAAGGAAAAAGGTAAAGATAAAAATGTATCACCATTAACCTTACTTTTTTTCAGAAAGAAAACAAATCAGTCACAGTCTGCCATTAAATCCTCAGGCATTTTGACTGAGCTATGAAACAAAACATTTCTTTTGCACATAGAGGAAGAACAATCTGATTAAACTTTTTTCCAAAATATTTGTATTTTATGGAAATGCAGAACTAATTAAAGATTAATAATGAACTAAAATGATGAGAGAGAAACATATAACAAATCATTTGTTTTTAGTTCTTTCTACTTCTCTTGAAGTCTTCAGTGAAGTCAGTTTGCCAATCTGTTTAATGAAGAACTACCTTATCTCCATTTCTTCTTATTTTATCCAAAACTTTTTCTTTTATCAAAATGCAAAGCAGAGTCTTAATCATCGTATGACCTTAGGACCATCAGGAAGGAAGATTTTAAGCTTGGCAGGAACAGAAGAAAAGGGTCTTAAACTGTGCTTTTTAAGCTCCCCTTTATTAGTTGGCAGAAAACTTTTTCTTTTTAGCAAATTACCATGGAAGAATAGTCATTGGTCAAAACGCACGTTGTCTCATTGGGAACTTAACAGGAGCTTTAGCCCAAGCAGATTTGAACCATCTCTCTTTATCAAAAGATGATAGAAATCTAACCATAACTGATCTAGGATAGTTTTTGTTAGAGTTAGTATTAGCTATAGATCTATGTGCTCTTCGATACTCAAAAAGAGTAGTAATGCTTCTAAATCTAAAAGTTTTAGGAGCCATGTTGTTAAAAAAGAAGTAATATTGTTACTCCTTCACATTTTCCTGGCAGTCCAAAAATCCTAATGTTATTGGCGCTTCTAGATCTATTTTCCAGGTCATCCAGCTTTGTTTGTAAATGTGGTTTTGTTTCAGCAGAAACTCAATGTTGATTTCCTTTCTCGGTATTCTCATTTTCCATGTCATTCACAGCTTCTTCTATGCCATGTCATATCTGATCTTCTGTTGTTGCAGGGTCCATATGTACAAGTCTCATTTGTTTTGTAGGTTTTTCTCATGAAAGTGTCTATTTTAGTATCCATTTTTTATCCATCTTAGCAGTAAGTTGTTAATTTGTAATTATCAGAGACTGAAGTTCTCATTTTCTAGTCTTGTGAATTTGTCTGACTGGAACTCATTTCAGACCTAGATAACTGGGACAGGAAAAAAATTTCAAAAGTACTCTCTGATTAGAATATTATTAAGATTTCCTTTTTAGATATATCAAGTGAAACCAGATAAAACAAAACATATTTAGAAAGTTAGTAATTACTTCAAGAATTAATTTTTTAAGTAATTAATTCCTGTCAATGTAATGAAATTGGTGGAGCTGAAGAAATCTGCTGCTATCCTGTGTTCATTCTTAGCCACCTAGAAATCTGTTTTGATGGATTTACTACTTTCTGAGTAAAATCTGAGTTGCCTGTGAATATTCCTACAACATAGCAAATATTCTTCTCCCTCTAATTTGGTAAGAAAATAGTGATTTCATTAATCTATAATCTGAACTTCAGTAGCTGTCGCAGGGATACAAGAGACATTATTTGTTCACAAGAATATGTATCTTTGTGAAAATTAGGCAAAGGGTTTACGCATATGGCTTGGCCAATTTAAAAACATTCTACCTGTAAAGAAATTCATGGCCACCAGGAAAAGAGCATTTTTCCTTTTCAAGTTGAAAACTTCAAATAAGCTGCTGCTGCTGACTTGAATGGAGCAAGAGTCGCTTGTTCAATGCAAAGTGCAAGCAGTCCCAAACTGGAACAGGATGTTTCAAAGCAGTTGACATAACATAAAAAGTATCTTTAGACCTGGCCTTATAAACACATTCAATTATACAACATTCTGTTATCTAATGAATTTCCTACTTTTCCCAGTTTCATTATCCCTTTCTGTCATTCCCATCTCTTTGGTGGAGTTATTCTGAACACCACCATTAGATTTCAGCAAAGCAGCTATGAGCCTGCAAGGGTAAGAAATATTTATCAGTCATCAATCATGTATTTAAGAAAGACTTTTTCATCAGGCGATGTGATTTATGTCCCATTCTACGGTGATGGAGATTTTATGTCCCATTCTTTGTTGAATATTCA
>NW_025053519.1:0-9342 GCF_019279795.1 Protopterus annectens | reverse complement strand
ACATGCCTATCTGTCCCTGCGGGTAATAGACACAGTAGCAGAGCACTTTTGGCAAACCCAAAACCCTGTCTGGGGGATGTGTGGTGACATTTTTTTTACTGGTGTTGCAAATGTATAGTAGTATTTGCCAAAGGATCTGTTCCTCACACTTGCATTTCACCCCCACCCCCACACACCAAACATGCCATATGCAGGATTCTTTCCCCCTACCTATGTCTGACACGAGAGGGAATTAGCAAAGTGCACTGTTTTTACTAATAGTTCCTCCCTCTTATTTGGGGGTGCTGACAACATCAGTACTTTGGGAATGTGCATCAGGTAGGGGATCTCCTGATTGCCCAAAATAACACCATCTGCACACACCCACAAAAACACACACCCCCAGGTTTAAAATAAACATTTAACTGGGGTAGAAAAGCAGGGGGTATTCCATTACTGGGAGGCTTCCCCCCTGTACTTATAGGGTGCTGACATCATCTGTGTTAAAAAAGGGTGTGCATCCTGTAGTGTGTTTTTTCCCCGGGGAAAAGGAACATTTCCCATACATATCTGCACACACACACCCCCCTCCCAAAAACACACACTTGCCCTCTGCAGGATTCAAAACCTAACTATGTTATGACACTGAAAAGACATTAGCAGAGCCGCATTACTTTTTTTCCCCTTTCTTTCTTATTGGGTGCTGACATCATTGGTGTTTAGAAAGGGAATTTCATTTTAGTGTGTTTTCCCAGTTTTCCCAAAAAGGGAAAATTTCCCCAAACTGCACACACACAAACCCCATCCAAACACACACCCATCTGCAGGATTCAAACCCCTACCTAACTATGTTTTACATGACACAGATGCATTAAAAGCGCATTCGCATTACTGGGAGGTTTCTTTTTTCCTGCTGTACTTAGGGTGCTGACATCATTGGTGTTTAGAAAGGGGTTTCATCCAGGGGTTCTCCCATTGGCAAAGGAAAATTTCTTTATACATATCTGCACACACAAAAACCCCCCCAATGAAAAGATGATTAGCAGAGGGTATTGCATTACTGGGAGGGTTTTCTTTCTCTGTTTTGGGTGCCATTTTTAGGGGTGCATCCTGTAGTGTTCTAGTTGGCAAAGGAACATTTCAAACCCGCACACACACAGATAAAAACACATTACATCTGCAGGATTCAAACCCACCTAATATGTTTCATGACACAGATGCATTAGCAAGGGTATTGCATTTCTGGGGGGAAACTTTCTTGCTGACTTTTTGCTGACATCATTGGGGTTTAGGGGGGTGCATCCTGTAGTGTTTCTAGTTGGGGGAAAATTTCTCATACAATCCACACACAAGCCCCCTCCAAACACACACCTTTACATCTGCAGGATTCAAACCCACCTAATTATTTTTAATTTACTGCATTAGCGGCTAGTTACTGGGTTATCCTTTTATGCTGTTTGGGGGCTGACATCATTGGTGTTTAGAAATTGCATCCTGTAGGGGTTTTCCCGTTGGCAAAAGGGAAAATTTCCTTCATACAATTTGCACACAAAAAACCCCCCCCCAAGATGCATTGTAGGTTTTTGAAATGGGGGTTTTCTTTTCCTTCTGTATGCACAAAGGGGTTTGAAAAGGTGCATCCAGTGTTCTCCCCTTCAAAAGGAAAATAATATTGCACACACCAGCCCCCCCCCAAACACACACACATATTTTCAGGTTCAAACCCCAAAAATTTTTATGACACAGATGCATTAGCAGAGGGGTATTGATTATGGGGGGTTTCCCATCTGTACTTTGGGGGCTGACTATTGGGGTTTTGAAAGGGGGTTCCTCGTGTTTTCCAGGAACATTTCCTTCATACATATCTGAAAAAGGGGTTTAGGTTTTCATGTGCATAGCTCACTGCCATTCAGATTGTACAAGGTGCAGCATGTTCATTGATGCCAGCACACAGGAAAACATGGCATCTGTGCAAGCTCTTTGATACTCCTGATGAGGTACTGTTGGGGACTTTACAGTTGATGGAGGTGTCTGCTGAGGTACATCCCACAGGGGCTATTGTAGTCAATTGTCTGATGAAGGATGACTGCAGAGCCACAATGACCTCCCCTTATCTAGATCTGACAGCCTTTGTGATTAGGTGGGTATATGGTATGTTCCTGTAAACACTACAGCACATGTTTGTCCAATGCAGGATATCTATCACCTTGTGTCCCCAGGTCTCTCATTACATGTTAACTACATAATGGGTTCACACCTATGTGGTAATTGGTGGGCACTTACTGTATATCCACGGGGGTTGACTATACACGTTTCTGCACTTGTTTGGACATGGCTATGGCACCAGTTGTCTGTTTCTATGTGGCCCTTTTGTGGGATGCTTGTGTCAGCTGGTGGATCATATGTGGTGAGCAGTTTGTAGTCCTCTGCAGACATGTTCGGACACAGTCCTTCCATGTTTGCCTGTACCTATGGGACATATATACCAGACGAGGGGGATCCCAGGACAAAGCCTTGTGGGATGCCAGTTATATCTGGTTTGTAGTCTGACATGGCCGCAGCATGTCTGACCATGTCTGTTCTGTCCTTGGTCTGGTTTGCAACCCCTCTACTGACATGTGGGTTTATATTTCAGCTGGTGAGCCTATCTATAATGAACACATAGGGTATTGTATAGAAGCCTTTGCAAGGTCCAGAAACACTGTGTGGACCCCATTGCCCTCATCAATGACCTTAATGGCTGTTTCAATTGAGTCAAACATGTTAGGGGCAGGATCTGCACTTGGGAAAGGGCCCCACTGGGTTGGGTCCGTGTCAGTAGGTCCCCAATATCTTATGTCTGTGGTACATGCTGATCCTTTCCATAGCTGTGCCGAGCTTCTCAGGATTCTGGGGTAGTAGTGTTCAGTATCCATTCAGGCAACACCTTTGTTGAGAAGGACCACTGTTGTTTACACTGCTCTTTTGGGGACATATTCTGTGGTAAGGCTGACATTGAGCAGTAGTGGGGTTTGGCATTCCATTCATCTTGGAGTCCATGTTGCACTAAGCCCAGGAAAACATCTCATACCATTGCTGCTGTGTGTTTTGCTTTGTAGATGTGGCTGTTACCTCAGCATCTGCAATGTCAGGGGCCAGCAGTCTGGGGATAGATATTCTGCATTGGGGTTTGCACCCCTGTCAGGATGTATGTTGGCAATATGTGTGTGTGTTTGTGATATTTGTGTGATTCAGGATATCTGTGAATTCCCAACATGGTTCCTACCTCAGTTGTCCTTGGGATTATCCTTAGTGTCCTGTACAATTTGTATCTTCATAGGTTCATGGGGTTTCATACTAGGCTATCCACCCTGGGCTTTTTTAGCCTAGCCAGAGTGTGTGGGGTTTTTGACCCCCCTTGCTAGGGCATTTTTGGCCATTTATTTTTTGTTGGGCTGTGCCTCTGTCTGGACATGACACAGTGAAGACCCCATTCTCTACATCATCCACCACTTGGCAAATTCCTGTTGGGGGTGTCAGTGGGGGGCTCTGCCTAACATGGAATGGGATTTGGTCCAGGGTGTGGGAGCCTCTGGATTATGTTTTTCCCACCACACATCCTATTTCATTATTTGTTGAGGTTGACATCTTCCCCCCACAGCTCCAATGGATTTGTGTTTTCTGGGGTGGAGCATGTCCATTACTCCTGTGTTGGGCATGGCCCCACAACAGGGCAAAGCCTCTGTGTAGGCAGTATGTGACTGCATTCAGCTGGGGTGTCTACAGCCAGGGCATATGACATAATTTTGACCCTTTATCCTCTTGGTGAGGTACCTTTGAGGTCTTTTAACTGCTGCAGGTGTCAGGTAAGGTACATCCCATATGAGGCATTGTACTAAATTTTGGGGTGGAAAGTATGGGGCACAATGACCTCTGTTTGATGTGACTCCCTTTCCCTTTTTCCCAAATTGGTCTTTAGCCACATTAAATTGGGGGCAATGGTTCTGTCCCTTTTCCCCTTCCCCTTTCTCCCTTTTACATAATGGTTTCCCACCAGTGGAATTTTGACCTTTTTTTTTGGTGGGACTTAACTTATGTTTTCAGGGGGGGGGGGGGGTTTATTTTTGGGGGGTTGGTCTTGTAAGAGCACATTTGCCTCGTTATTTGACTTTAATAAATCCTTGTCTTGCATTATGGCATGGGTGTCGGGTTTTAAATTCCCCTCCTTTATGTTTACCAGGTTTTGGGGTACCTGTTTTGGGTATCCTTGTCGGTGTCTGTGGGGGCTTCGGGGTTTCTGTCATGACGACACGTTTCTCCAGGGGGGCCTCAGTGCATTTGGGGTTAACCTCTTGGTCCATTTCCCTTTGTTTTTCCCCATTTTTTTTGGGTGGTGGTCGTCTTTTCAGCCCCACAAAGGCTTTTGGGGGTGGCAAAGGCCTTATCCAATATTCAACAGGGGGGGTGGGGCCTCCCAAAGGGCAACCGGCTTTCAAGCATGCCCCCAAACGACAGAATTGATCCCCAAGCACCAGTAAGTGTGCCCTTGCTTGCTATCTTCCATGTTTGTACTGTGGCATTCTTGGTAAGGGTAGGATGCTGAAAGGTGAGTGTCATACTGGCCCTACATAATCGGGCTCATCTATGTCTCTTTTCATGTAGTTAGGGGGTACATCTCAGGTCATTCACACCAGCATGGACTATGACTGCATCATATTTCTACTTGCTTTGGGTGACCACATATTTTGTTATGTGGATATTGTGGCAGCCTACAGGCAGCTTACTGTACCCTTTCCCTTGTTCAGTCTGGTGGGACAGCAGTGTGTCTGACTATGGAGTCACCTATTACAACTGTATGGTGTTTTTTTCTCCTTCTGTTTGGCACCCCCTTTGGGGCTATTTGTTGCTATGTTTGGAGGTGTTTGATTGGGTGTCTCTTTAGAGGCCTCTGTTGGGGGCTGTGTTTGTAATTTGTGCCCCCGGGGAATGTTTGTTTTGTGTTTGGTTTCAGTTGTGATGGGTCTATGTGGGACGGGTTTTTGGGGTGTGGGGTTACCTTCTCCTCTGACTGTTTTGGGAGTACTGATTTGGGGGAGCTCAGCCTCCAGTTTGGATGGTTTGCATCTCTCCTTATTTTTTTTGGGGGTTGTCTGTGTACTTGGGGCAGGTGTACATTGCCTCGGGATTCACAGATTCCACTTGGGGGCTGGCCTTAGTGGATTGATGTGTGGACAGTTTTTCCCAAACTATTCATTTACTTCATTTTTGGCTCTATCATGTAGTGCTTCCTCATTCTCTTGCAGGGTTTGGTTATGGCTGGTGTCCACCATGCCAGATTTGGCATGTGTCTTGTTTTAATTTAGGATGCAAAATCCAAGCATTCCTGGCAGTGTTCAGGGAATGGCTGTATTACAGGTTCTGAGGTGTGGCCCATTTTTTGCACCTGCACGGCCCTTTTATTCCACATCAGTTTGGGGAGGGATATTGCTTCCCTGTTTTCCACTGTGGTTTCTGGCCAGGGACTGTTGGATTTTTATATGTGATTTCTCTTTGGTCTGGTTTTTCCAGTGAGCAATACACTTCTCATCTTGCCCTCCCGTTCCCCTGTTTCTGATTTTCACATCCAGTGTGCGTTCCCCCCTTGTGGGGGGGACATTGTTCCTGGGCCTTTTGGTTTTGGATTCTATGGGCTTTGTCCACACTGTTGGAGCTAGTATAATGCTCCCAGTTATGTCTTTTTTGCACCCAATATAATGTGGTTTGAGGACTTGATATATTCATGTATTCCAACATAGGGGGGAGTTCCTGGTGTTGGGACAGTAGTCTGTAGCAGGCTATAAACTGGGGGAGTTTTAGCCACTGTTACTTGACCCTGGCTAGTCCATGCTGCTTTTGTTGTGGTACCAACATGGGGGTGGTTATCCTTGACAATTTTTCTAGTCACCCTCCTTTGTAGCTTGTTCCCTGTACAGCACAGTATGAGGTGTAACCTGGTAGTGTTAGGGTGCTGTTTTGAGCCTTGCCCAGTTTTCTGTTACAGCACAGTTTTCAACATTCTCCATACTGGGTGAGTTTAGACTGCATGCATCTTGCTGTTCAACTTATCCCTTATCTTATTCTTATCCCTTCTGGTACCTTGGAGATAGGTTTGTGTTTTGAGCCTTACCTATTCAGGGCACTGTGGGTAACAGCCTTTGCCAGTATCCAGGCCTGCACTGTGGGTGCCAGTCCTAGCAGGTGGTGCATCATGTCATGCTCAGCATGTCATCCCAGACTGGCAAAATTGGGCCCCCTTTTGATAACTGCAATTCAGCAATTGTTGCATTTGTCATCTCTTTTCATGGGGCAGGGCTTGGTGAGGGTAGGATGTTAGTCAGGGTCCTCAGGTGTGCATATAGTACTGGTGTTACATTACTTAACACATGCATTCATGCCTCAGGTGGGTGCAGGGCTGCCTCTGTCGGATGCATATTACACTTCCCTGTACATGTTTGGGGCAGGTTGTGTCATTAGGCATCCTTTTTACTATATGAGGGGTCAGAGGGTATCATTCCCAGGGTTCCTACTGAGCCAGTGTATGTGTATGTTTTCCTCTTTGCCAAGGCCAGGGCATACTGGGGCCTCCTTCTGCCTACTGGGGCAGGCTCAGGTTGTTCCTCCTCCCAGTCACGCTCTGCCTGTGATGGCCTTGGCAATTTGGGGGGTGTTTGGCCCGCCCTATGCTGGTCCCTGGGTGTTTTCAAGATCATATTATGTAGCATGCACATACCATGACAATTTGGGTACATGTAGTTGGTGTGTACTGCAAGGCTCCACCAGATGTGTCCAGACCCCGGGAACCGTGACTTGAGCAGCCCAAACACACGCCTATTACATTACGTGTTTGTGCGGGGCCTCATTATGGCTTCCTGTTCAGGTGTGTGTGCATTTCTGATGGGTGTCATCAGCCACGGCTCCAGTGCATAACCTGCATCCCCACTAGGTGTCCGTGGGGATGTCCCCATTGGCAAATGTCTGGTACGGGCCAAATGCCAGATGTGGGAATGGGTTAACTCCCAGGGCAGCCAGCACACACATTCATTATTATGCCCTGGGCATCACACACCCTGGCAGTTGATGGAGGGAAGCCCTTGCGGTTTATGTAGGCCCTCCCCCGCCTCCTGCTGGTGCTTTGAGGGTGCGTGCAGTCTATTGCACCCACTACCTCAGGGTATTCCGCTATTTGCTGGAAGAGACGATATTGCTGGCCAATACCTCATGGGCATTGGGGAAATATACATGATCACCGACATGTGCTGACATGGCATCCAGGAACTGGGTGCAGTACCCTGGAGGCTGATGCCTGTGATATCCCCATCATATCGCCAGTTGGTCTCTGGAAGGTACCTGTTGCTAGTATTCTTAGGCCAACACATACCTTGGTTTCCACTGGGATGGGCTCCCTGTTGGTTCTGTGTGTGAGGCGGGTGCACAGCTCAACAATTTGCTGCAGGGGGTCTCTGTCCACTCTATAGGCTCTACTATCTCCAGCTCATGTAACCCGTGGTAGGTGACCCTGGGCCTGTACACTCTTCTCCGTCTCCTCACTGTGGGTTGTCTGGCACCATCTGCATTGTCACCACCCTCAGCAAGTCGCCTATGTCTCATTATGACAGCTATGGCAGCCCCTAACATTTCTGCTCTGAGTTCAGCTTTTCAGTTTTCACTTCTATTAGTTTACTCCTGTCTTGCAGTGTCTCTTGAGAAACATCCTGCACTACTGTTTGCAGAGTTTTAAGTGCTGGGCTGGGCTACTATTCTGCCTGTGTAATTGCCTGCTTCTAATTGTTTTCACCTGCTAGCTTCAGCAGTTTTTCCCTGCTAGCTTCCTATTAATTTTTTTCCTTTTTTCCTCTCTGTTTCCTCAGGGGAGCGGGGCATCCCATCTGAAACACGCCACAGTGGTTTACACGCACACACTTTAAGGGATCTTTATTTTTACACGCCACCCAAACACTGTTACACGTGCCAACAGCCCCCTACTTTCCCCCTGCCTTACACCCCGCACCCCGCAAACAGTGTTAAACATCTCCCAACACGTTCCCACATGCTCACACTCCCTTTACACCCCCACTGCCTTCCCCTCAGGGCCGCAACCGCAGAAAAAAAACGACAAGAAACTTTGGTGTAAGTAACAGTGTACACCTTCCATTTCTTGACTTTCCATGACTTATCTAGCGGCACACCTCTTTCCATGATCAGTGCCTGTCATCTGTCACGTTACACTGGCCTCCAATGAACTGCATTTCTTTCTACCATTCCCCCCTGTGATGTCACCTATCTCCTACTCTATTCCTCCCCCTTTTGTATCTCTTACACTACTCAGACTGTGCTCATTTGCTATGTGACTGTGGGATTCAGTATCCTAACCCTCATTTAGATGAGATTGCCTACTAATGCTTAGTTACATGTCTTAGACTCAGCTTCCCCCCTTAGCAACCACTACACGGTGGCCATGTTGGTTTTGGTCTGCTGGTCCCTGCATTGTCATTCCATGTATTGCATGAAACCCACATTTGTGGGTTTATAACCTTCTTTTTTTTTTATACAGGGAGCCCGCCGGGTGGGCTGCCCGGTTTAAACATCGGCAAAAAAAAAAAATATTTTTAATATTTTGCATCGGGTTATCTTGCCAATGGCCACATATTTGGCCATTGGCATGCTGCCTGACTCATATGCACCCTTTTTTGGAGCTGACATGGTTTATTTTAGAAAAGTACTCAGTTGTCAACTGAGTACATTTTAGCTAAACTCTCCTAAAGGACTGGTTTCTGCTTTGGATCGCTAATATACCTCATTTGCATACCTTTTGCTGCAAGTGAGGTATTTAGCATGTCCACGCCAGTCCGGGAAGAGACGCTTTTAGCTGGTCTCTTACATGGAGTTTAGGGCTGTTCCTGGATCGCGATTGCATGGAGTGTTGCACGCCTCTTACACTCCTGCCCTTTAATCCTGCCCATGTCTTCCAGGCTTTCATATTGAAAACATAAAAATCTGCTTACCCCTGAGACGCCTTTTCAAGCTCTAAGAAAAAAGGACAAAGCCAGAAGTAATTATTTTAAATATTGTTTTTTTAAACTTAGAAAGTTGTTAGACTAATAACCCTTTCATTAGAATGGGTTTTCTGAAGGATATGGAGTCATTTAGGGCTTATCCTCAATGATTTGCCAGAAAACCACTACTTTTGGGGAAAAAGACCAAAAATATGAGGCAAAATCTGGACATTTTAAAAAACTGGGCAGCTGAGAGGTATACATTGAAATATGGTTTCCACCCCCTATTTTAACCCAACTTGTTTTTTTGGTTTTTTTCTTATCCCAAAAAAACCTGTTTAGAAAACAGATT
>NW_025053518.1:0-10772 GCF_019279795.1 Protopterus annectens | reverse complement strand
CTGGTCGGGGATCTCTGTGCACCTCACCTGCATTTCATGGACAGTTGTCATCAACCTTGAACCGCTGGTGGTGCACATATATGTAGCTGTGCCGTAGTCATGGCGTGTCACTTCATCTGGGTCTCCGAGTAAGCCTTGGTTGACATTGCATACGGATAAATTTTTGGTCCCTACAATGGACACCAATGTGCATAATGTAAAAGTGTTAGAACTTATTGGACTGTGTCCATCTGGCCAGTGGGTTTGACTGCTGCTGTATGTTCAGCAATCACGGATGTCTGTTTGGTACCCATATTATAGTAGGTGCTACTCGTAAACGGGTTTTTCGCATACACTGAACCCAAAATAGGTGTAATTCCAATGATGCAGGCTAACAATTTGGCTTTAACTAATCCGCAGATATCCCATTGGGACATTCCGCCTCTGTATTGTCAGAATTAACATGAACAAAACATGTAGATCCTATTAATTCATTTGAAGGATGTTCTTTATATGTGTGTCAATGCCTTAATAAGCTTAAACATCCTATAACCTTTCTAGTTGACGTTGTTGGTGTGCCATTAGTATGTGTTCCTTGAATTAAGCCCATTTGTTCCAGCTGGTATGGAAGCGGTGATACAGCCATTCTCTTGCTGGCAGATTGAGTGCTGTTATGCGCCTTGGTATTAAGCATGCGGCGGTCTGACTTTGTATGTGGAGTCTCTACTGTAGTCCCTATCTGTATTCCCTGTGTTTTGCCTTACTACAGCTTTGTGTGATTCCACCAGGTTTGCAGTAATGGGTGCCATCTTGGCACGTCGTTTGTCCATCCTTGAGGAAATGCCTACAGGACACTGGTGTGAGGGCTGTACCCATTTCACCAGCTGCATGTAGCATTATCCGGTGGATGATTGTCATTATTGGTGGTGGGGTAAAGGCATGTTCTATACCCACATCCCTCACCAGGCGGGACAGCGGATTATCTGCCAAACAACACGAGCCCCATTTCTGCATACCCACGATCCCATGGCTGCAGCCCTCGGCCGGTACCCATTATACATTCTTCATGTGTGCGGGACTGAGATGTGGGCCTTTACATCTATGGACCGCGAACACATATGGGTATTTCTGCCCATATGTTCCTGCGTTTCATGGACACCTGTCATCAACCTTAAACACGCTGGTGGTGCATATGTCTAACAGTGCCATAGTCATGCGGCTGTTCGCCTTCAGCGTCGCTTCCTCCATCACGTTTATCTTGCTTAGGGCTAAATTTTTGGGTCTACAATGGACACCAATGTGCATATGTAAAGTGTAGAACCTGTTGGACTGTGTCCATCAGGCCAGTGAGTTTGACTGCGGCTGTATGTTCCCCAATTGCAGGTGTGTGTTTGACTACACATATTATGTAGTGCTACGACATCCAGGTCTTTCAAACCTGACACCGAATGGTGTACATCCAAAAGATGCAGGTTAGCAACTGCTTTACATAATCCTCTGAAGTCTGTCTGAAATATCCGCCACTGTATTGTCAGAATAACACCACCATGACATGTGGATCCTATTAATTCATTAAAGGATGTTCTTTATATGTGGAGTGATGCCATAGCCCGACCATCCCATAACCTTCTAGTTGGCGTTGGTGGTGTGCCATTACTATGTGTTCCTCAGATCGCCCATTTGTTCCGCGGTATGTAAGCGAGTGAACCCCATTTTCTTGCTGGCAGATTGAGTGCTGTCTACGCCGGTATTCGCCGCCAGTCTGGCTTTGTATGGGGTGTGTACTGTAGTCCCTATCTGTATTTTCTGTGTTATGCCTTACTGCAGCTGTGGGGAATTACACGGGTTTTGCAGTTATGGGTGACCATCTTGGTCGAAATGCGTTTGTCCGTCCATGGGAAATGCCAACAGGAGACTGGTATAGGGCTGTACAGATTTCACAGCTGCATTTAGCATTCTCGGTGGATGATTTGCATTATTAGTGAGGAGTAGCATGTGCTATACCCACATACCTCCCACCAGAGTGATGCGATACGACGGATTATCTGCCAATCAACACGAGGCCCATTTCTGCATACCTGCGATCCATGTCTGCAACCCTGCAGAGGGGTACCCATTGCACCATCAACTTCGTATTAATGTGCGGGAATGGGATAATGCGGCGCGTCTATGGACTCTGGCAACCTGAAGTCCTATTCATATGTCCTGCATTTCATGGACACTTGTCATCAACCTTGAACTACGCTGGTGGTGCACATATCTAGCTGTTACGTAGTCACGGCTATCAGTTCTTCTGGGTCTCTAGATCACTGCCTGTTCACATTGCATACGGATAAAATTTTTGGTCCTGGCAGACACCAATGTGCATATGTAAAAAGTGTAGAACTTATTGGACTGTGTCCATCTGGCCCAGTGGGTCTGACTGCTGCTGTATGTTCAGCAATCACGCGGATGTCTGTTTGAGTACCACATATTATGTAGTGCCTACGTAAACCCGGGTTTTCCGCACACTGAACCCAAATGTATATTCCAATGATGCCCGGGGCTAACAATTGGCCGCTTTAGCTTCTAATCCGCCCAGAATATCCCATTGGGACATTCCAGCCTCTATGTATTGTCAGAGAATTAACCGCGAGCAGAAACAATGTAGATCCTATTAATTCATTGGAAAGGATGTTCTTTATATGTGGAGTATGCCATGTAAAAGCTTAACCATCCTATAACCTTAACCCCTAGATTGGCGTTGTTGGTGTGCCATTAGTATGTGTGTTCCGCGGGTAAGCCCATTTTAATTCCGCGGTATGGGCAGTGATCCCCATTCACTTGCTGGCAGATTGGAGTGCTATGTCGCCGGTATTACGCCGCAGGCGGTCTGACTTTGTATGTGGAGTCTCTACTGGTCCCCTATCTGTATTCCCTGTGTTACTTGCCTTACTACAGCTGGCAGTTCCACAGGTTTGCAGTTATGGGTGCCATCTTGGCGTCCACGTTTGTCCATCCATAGGAACTGCCTAATGGACACTGGTATAGGGGCTATACCACATTTCACAGCTGCATTTGGCTACTCCGGTGGATGATTTGCATTGGCCAGTGCTTGAGATGCTTGTATGCCATACCCAGCATCCCTCCTGCAGGGCGGGACAACCGGATCATCTGCCAATCAACTCACGACACCCATTTCTGCATACCCACGATCCCATGGCTGCGCAACCCACACCGACAGTACCCATTGCAAATCCTCCATGTAGTAATGCGGGGAATGGGATGTGAATACCACTATCTATGGACTTCGACAATCTGGGGATTTCTGTGCATATAATCCTGCATTTCATGGACAGTTGTCATCAACCTGTGAACCACGCTGGTGGGGTGCATATATGTAGCTGTGCCGTAGTCACGGCTGTCACTTCACATCTGGGTCTCCCGATCGCTTGGCAGGTTGACATTGCGTCACGGATAGAGATTTTTAGGTCTACAATGGACACAAATGTGCATATGTGGAAATGTAGAACATGTTGGACTGTGTCCATCCTGGCCAATGATGGTTGTGACCCGCTGCTGTATGTTCCCAATGGCGGATGTGTGTTTGACTACACATATGTATGTTTGTGCTCTGAAACCCACATGTTCTACTGATTAACCCGGTAGGTATTAATGTAATGCTGCAGGTTAGCAGCAACTGCTTTAAGTAATCCTCAGAAGGCCCAGTAGGACATATACGGCCCACTGTATTGTCAATATAACTTTAGCCAGAACATGCTAGACCCTATTGACCCAGTTCCATTGAAAGGATGATTTCTTTATAAGCAGGAGCATACGGTGTTTAAAACATCCTATGACCTTCACAGTTGACGTTGTTGGTGTTACCATTGGTATGTGTTTCCACCCGGTCGCCCATTATTTGTGCCAGTATGTGCAGCGGAGTAATCCCCATGTTTGTTGCTGGCAGATCGCGGAGTGCTGTAATGCCCGGTATTACGCATGCAGCGGTCTGTGGATTTCTATAGAGGGAGTGTCTAATCTGTAGTTTCCATCTGCATTTCCTGTGTTATGCCTTACTGCAGCTGTGTAATTCCACCGGAGCTTGCAGGTATGGGTGCCATCCTGGTGCGTAGGCCTGTCCATCCATGGGGATTGCCTACTGGACACTGTTATGGCCTGTACACATTCCACACCTGCATTTTAGCATTATCCGATTGGATGCTTTGCATTATTAGTGGGGAGTAGGTCATGTGCTACACCCACATCCCTCCCGCGAGGCGGGACAGCAGATTATCTGCCAAACAACTTACCGAGTCCCATTTCTGCATACCCAAGATCCCATGGCTGCAACCCTCCGACCAGTACCCATACACATCCCTTCATAATGTCGCCGGGACTGGGATGTGAGCTGGCATGTATGGACCACGTCGATCTGGGGATTTCTGTTCATATGTCCTGCATTTCATGGACACCTGTCATCAACCTTAAACACTGCTGGTGGTGCATATGTCTAAACTGTGTGCCGTAGTCGCATTTGCTATGCATCATCTGGTCGGTCGGAAGCGGCTGGATGGAGTTCTCTGTTAGAAGGTACCTTTTTGGGTCCTCACAAGCGGACACAAATGTGCGCTATGTAAGGATTAGAATGTTTGCTGGACTGTGTCCAACTGGCCAGTAGGTTTTGACTGCTGCTGTATGTTCCCCAATTGCGGATGCTCTGTTTTGACTACCCATTCTACGTGGTGCCTACGTAAACCAGGTGTTTTAGAACTGTGAATAAATGGTGTATATCCAAAGATGCAGAGGTAGCCAACTGCTACTTAAATAAACCTCAGAGCGTCCCAATAGGACATATCCGTCACTGTACTTTCAACTTATAACACCACCGGAACATGTTGATCCCCTATGTATTCATTGAAGCATGTTTTTCTTTATGAGGTTAGGGAACGCCATAGTTTACATATCCCTAGATTAACGGCGTGTGTTGGTGCGTGGCCATTAGTATATGTGTTCCACGAGTTAAGCCCATCACATTCCGCTGTATGGTAACTTGAAGTGCTCCCCATTTGTTGCTGGCAGATTAGGGAGTGCTGTATGCGCCGGTGTTACCGCCCGCTGGACCCGTCCGACTTTAACTATAGGGAGAATGTCAACTGTAGTCCCTATGTGTGTTTCCATGTGTAATGCCTTACTGCGGCAGTGTAATTCCACCGGGTTTGCAGTTATGGGTTGCCATCTTGGTTACGTATGCTTGTCCATCCATGTGAATTGCCTACTGGACACTGGTATAGGGCTGTACACATTTCACCTGCATTTAGCATTCTCCGGTGGATGCTTTGCGCCCATTAGTGGGGGAGTAAGGCAGGTACTACTTGCCCACATCCCTCCACAGTAGCGGGACAATGGATTATCTGCCAAGACAATGTGTGGGTTAAGGAGGGTGGCCTAATGGTTAAGGTGTTTGCCTTACAAACCTTACAAAAGGTACGGAGTTTGAGTCTCACAAAGGGATAGTGGCTAGGCTTAAAATGGCTTCATAGGGGCAGTTAGCCTAGTACTAATCTATGAACCATGAACCTATGAACACCGAG
The DNA here is from genome assembly GCF_019279795.1 of Protopterus annectens. Taxonomy (NCBI): domain Eukaryota; kingdom Metazoa; phylum Chordata; order Ceratodontiformes; family Protopteridae; genus Protopterus; species Protopterus annectens. The sequence continues at coordinate 5,220 of NW_025053518.1, read as the reverse complement.
GCCCCATTTCTCTGCATACCCAAGATCCCATGGCTGCAACCCTGAAGCAGTACCCATTACACATCCTTCATGTGTCACGGGACTGGGATGTGGGCCTTACATGTATGGACCTGCGTCGATCTGAGGGATTTCTGTTCACTTATGTCCTGCATTTCAAAGCTGGACACCTGTCATCCCAACCTTAAACACGCTGGTGGTTGCATGTAATGTCTAACTGTGGCGTGAGTCTGTGTCGCGCACCATCTGTTGTTGAACTCTGGCTGGAGGGAGTTCTGTTAGAAGGTATTTTTGGGTCCTTCAGTGGACACCAATGTGCATATGTAAAGGATTAGATGTTGTTGCTGGACTGTGTCCAACTGGCCCAGTGGTTTTTGACTGCTGCTACTGTATGTTCCCCAATCATGACGGATGTCTGTGTGACTACGGATTCTACGTGGTGCTACGTAACCAAGTGATTTAGAACTGTGAACAAGTGGTGTACATCCAAAAAGATGCAGGTTAGCAACTGCTTTAAATAAACCTCAGAGCGTCCCAATAGGACATATCCGTCACTGTATTTTCAACATAACACCACGCGAACATGTGTTGATCCCTATGTATTGTCATTGAAGCATGTTTTTTCTTCACTTAGGTGGGGAACGCCATGTAGTTTACATATCCTAGTTGGCGTTGTTGAATTGTGCCATTAGTATGTGTTCCACGAGGTAAGCCCCATCTGTTTTCCGCGGTATGGTGGCGAGTGCTCCCCATTTTGTTGCTGGCAGATTGGAGTGCTGGAAATGCGGCTGGTGTTAGCACGGCCGGTCCAACTTTGTATGGGGAATGTCAACTGTAGTCCCCTATGTGTATTTCCTGTGTTATGCCTTACGATGACTTATGCAGAATTTCACGGGTTTGCAGTTATAGGTGCCATCTTGGGGATGCGCTTGTCCATCCGCGAAATTGCCTACTGGCACTTGCTGGTATGGGGCTGTACACATTTCCACACCATTTAGCATTCTCCACGGTGGATGCTTTGCATTATTGATGAGGGTAGTAAGGAGCAGGTGCTTTGCCCACATCCCTCCACGAGGCGGGACAATGGATTACCTGCCAAAGCGACTTTTGCCGAGCCCTGTTTCTACATACCCAGGATCCACGCCTTGGCTTGCAACAGTCGACAGTACCCATGCACACATCCTTCGTAGCCAGCGTATGTGCCGGGACTGGGATGTGGGCGCACTTCTATGGACTCGGAACTCTGGGGATTTCTGTGCATATGTGCTGCATTTCGCGGACAAAGCTATCATCAACATTGAACAAGGCGCTTGCGGATTGCATATGTCTAGCTGTGCCGTGGTCCGCGACCTATCGGTTCGTGAAACTGGGTGGCGATGAAGGCTATGACGCGCATTCCGTGCTGGGGAAAATTTTTGGGTCCTACAATGGACACCAAGCTGTGCGCTAATGTAAAGTGTAGAGCTTGTCCGGACTGTGTCCGTGTGGCCGAGTGGTTTTGACTGCTGCTGTGTGGTGTTGTTCACCAATCTACCGGATGTCTGCTTGACTACCCATAGTGTGTAGTACTCACGAAACCATGTTTTCCGAGAAACCCAGAACCAAATGGTGTACATCAATATTGCAGGTTAACAACCCAGCTTTAATTAATCCCCAGAGGTCCCGGTTGAGAGAGTCGCCACTAGGATTGTGGAGCGACACCTCCATACTAGGTAAATCCGCGGGCACTTTGGCAGGTCTTACTGACCATTTGCAAGTCAGTAATTAGCTTGAACCGCGTGTCCAATACACATGTATAATAATACATATTGTCATGCGAAGAAGTTAATCTATATTATTTGGACAATGGCTTCTACTATGACATCCGTTGCTGTAAGGGTGTTGCGGTTACCATACACATGGCTTTCCTCCAAAGGCCGAATTCACAATTCTGAACACTACTGTGGTCTCCTTTAAGGACCCTAGGCAGTGGTCAGCAGTACTGCAGCCACCATCACTTACATATGCCGTCTACCGGTACCTACAGAGGACTGCATGGATCAGGCATTCCCTTACCCAACTGTGGTTCATTGTACCAATGCCAAGCATCAGTGTGGTGTACCCCAGCCATACACAAGCTGTACTGTGGGAGCGAGGTGGCTACTACAAGGCAGAGCGGTACACAGCAGCTTGAGGTAACACCCACTGCCTCATTATATGTGTAGAGCTACAGGCTGTCACTTGTGACATGGTCGAGGGGCAGGTTCCACAGATATATCTCCATGGACCTGGCTGACAATCATCACAGCCTTCATTTGCTATGCTGGACACCTGGGAGGTAACTCACACATATGCTCTGACTGGGTTCACGGCCAATGATGTAGGAATTTGCACTGAACATATACACATTGCCAACATCACTGTGAGGGCTGAACCCAGGTTGGGTGAAGACATCTCCACCCTCCCTACATGGAGATGTCTGTACCAGCCAGTTTGTGGTCCCAGAATGTTCTGTGATGCCAGGGTGGGACATGCTCTCTCCAGGGTAGTGAACATAGCATCCAATGGGACCTAGCTGGTGTCGACTGTATACTCCAGCGATCTCATTTGAGGAATTAGACCCACAGTTAGGACAGCTGTTTATTCTGTAGCCTCACCGGTGCACGGAGTAGCGTACCCAGGAGTTGTGTACGCGCGGAGACTGTAGTCCGCCCACTTCACAGGGCCAGTGCCTCCACTGACCCTGGTTGGCTACTGTCCCATTACCATGAGGAGACCTATCTGCAAAAGAGACATGGGAGAGGGATCATACTGCGGCTCGTAGGAATGATGACATAGGGGGACCCTGCATACTTTGCATCCCAGCCCGGTTTGGTTTTGCGGGTCAGGGGCCAGTTCATGCGTTTAAATCCTGGTTGACATTTTGGGACAGTCACCGAGGCCATTGATGGGGGTCTTGCCAGTCCATACAGCCCTACCATATGACCACGGCAAGCGCCTTCGCAACACAATACCCCCTCGGGTATCATTGATAAACCCATCGGCAGATGTGAACATGTACATATGGAGATGAGGTTGCAAACTGGCTATGTGAAGCCCACGACCGCAGCGGTCATAGATTTTGCTGGCAGCGTATGCCGGACCTGGGTGCCTGTCGCCGGGCGGATTGTCCCCGCGGGGCTCTGCCCTGGGTCCCTCTTTTTCTACATTAACATTTCCACAGTGCACAGGCACACAGGGGTGTTATGGCCGACATTGTTTGTAGATGACTGCGAACCGGGTGCTTGCCATAGTGGGGCCGGACATCTGACTTGCAGATATCCAACTTCAAAGGGGCCTCCCAGATATGCATATCTGCTGTCAGGGACATGGCCCTACAGCTAAATGCCAGGTAATGCAAAGTCATACCCGTCGAGGAGAACAGGGTCACCCCTGTCCGGCATAGCGGGTGGCAGTCCACTGAGCGCGAGGGGGTAATTACCAGGGATCTGGGGACCCAGGTTGTCGGTCACCATTCATTCAACACACCGCGTTGCTATCAGGTGGTTCGGTGGGACTTCTACATTGCCCACCTGTTCAGGTGCAGGGGATTCACATCTAGATCAGGGTAGGTCATTGTCTCCTTCACTCATTACGTGTTACACCTATGATTAGATACATTGCCCCATTCGGAGGGGTATCTGACCCAACACCTACAGCAGCTGGGAAGGCCCCATACTGGGTTAATCGTCAGACAGATGCAGGGTGTCAGAGTTTGTGTTATGCTGCTTACTGTTGGACTCCTGATCCATTCAGTCCTTACCTCTTGTTCAGTGTTGACCTGTGCCTGACATACAGGCCATAGGCCCATGTTTGTGTGTAGCTACCTACTGTATCATCCTCGGAACAAGAGACTGGTGGCGTGAACGCCAGGCGTGGTCATTAATAGGATGTGTTGGAGTGACACATACGTCACCCAGACACTCACTATGCTGTGGATCTACATCACAGTACATGTGAGGCAGAGATCCTTGCTAGCCTTGTTCGAGGGGGATCTTGTCCGTTGGATGGGGGATTGCAGATATACCCCAGGGATTACATCATTGTCACTGCTTGACAGAGGTACAGCAATATAATAGGCATTTTATCTCCGGACCGGGAGGTTGGCAAAGGAATCCTAACTATGGCCTAGGGTTATGGCTGACCTTGGGTAGATAGCCTACCCTGTACCTATGGACCTATGAACCTATGTTCATAGTTTGTCCCATTTACACTTGTCTATCCCCTATCCTCTTTCTCATGTGTATATTTCTGTGGCACGTGATTAACCTCTGTATTACCTGCAGGTATGCTGTCTACAGTGTATCTGTGTCCCTACCACTGTGATACTGAGGACTACCACACATCCTTCACAGCATTACATGCATATGTCCATTCTATTATTCTTTGGCCTATGGGGGGGTGTTAAGGCAACGGTTACACGTGTCCCTGTTTGTGCGCGCGTCATGGTGGTCTTTGACCAGCCTCCATTGTGGTCGTGGGATGGACGGCAGTGTTGGTGTGTGTTTGGCATGTGTTTTCACTGCCGGTACATCTGTGGGAGGTGTGGTTGGCACATGTTCCTCTTTGCAGGGGGCCCCATCCTGGAGTTTTGTGTCATGCATCTACACTTGGCATGTGCCATATGTCCTGTGCTATTCCACAGTCGTGTATGCCTTCATGCGTTACTACTTTCGTATTACTGGCTGTTTGTATATTGTGAGTACACATAGGCGATTATGGTGGTTGGCAGCCTGTTCCATGCTATGACATACATCTGTCGAATTAAGATGTTAAATCAGACTGTAATATTAGGCTTTTCAAAATGACGGTATGTAGAGCTCAGTTTCAAAATGTTTTAATAATTGTACCAGAGGAGGCAAATAACTATGCAGTACAAGTATAGAGTTTGTCTGACTCTATACAGGAAGCAGCTTTGTTTATATTGTGTTTACAATCAGCTTTGCCCACCTTAATGACGTGGTCAGTCTGGGGCATTTACATCCTATAGTCCACAATATTCTATTCATGCACGAAGGTGCTGGTAATGCTTATTAAAGAGTTTTCCATGAAATGGCACACTACCCAAGGCACCTGGTCAGGTAATGTCCTTCTGTAAATGTTGCTCTTTCAGGGTTCCAAGCCTGTTAGGATACAATAGTCAGTTCATTTCCTAATCGTTCCTTTGTCTCTGGTGAGCAGCTGTACTCTATCTTAAAGTCTCTA
>NW_025053517.1:0-10994 GCF_019279795.1 Protopterus annectens | reverse complement strand
AGTCGAAGGGATCCACTCAGCATCAGAATCTTCATAAGGGGAGAAGGAGTAATCCTGGTCCTCAGAGGAGCCTGAGGAAATAGACACTTGATCAGAGGAGGCATAATCTTCCTCTTGTCTAGGCCTTTTGTCGGGTGGGGGTTGGGAACCCCTGATTAAAGAGATCAAATCTTCAGCCATTTTGAGCATCTGTTTCTTAGGCATGGGGCCTTGAACTGGAGACTGAAGTGCAGTCTTTTTAGGTTTAATAGGAGTCTTAAGCTTAGGATACGTTTTTATGGTGAGCGTCGTCGGTCTGAAAACGCCTTCAGAAACCGAAGGTGTTTCTGCAGCACCGACATCTCTTTCTGCAGTGTCGTCGATAGGGGCTAAACAAAATGGCTGCATCGGCCTAGCACTCTCCACCAAAGGATCCAAAGCGGTCTCGGGTTCCAGATCTGCGGTATTCAGGGGCTGCGTCGGAGCCTCGCTTAAGACTGGTCCAGCCGAGGCCTCGGAGTCTGGCTTGGGTCTAGGCAGCCTGTCCTTATCCTTGCGTTTTTTGTGCACGCCAGTAGCCGGTTGCTCCGACGGCATAGTGTAGTTACATTTTCTACTGAAGTAATGTCGTGCGAAATTAAAGCGTCTTCTTATAGTACGCTTATTAAACCTAGCACAAAAACGACAACCAGTGACGTCGTGGTCTGGGCCTAGGCAAAGTATGCAGTAAGAATGAAAATCCTTATGAGGTATTTGCTTCCCACAAGAAATACAATTGTTAACTTTTTCTGACATCGGTCTGAGGCAAGAAAAGTTTCCCCAACGGGGTACTTAGCTTTATTGAAGACTTAGGATCTGAAATTCGACTTCGAAAATCTCAGGTGTCGGCCGACCGGCACTTGCGAACTGCTTCTGCTTCGGGCACTGCGCGGCAAGAAAGACTGAAGAAAGTGGTGTCGGATGCAATATATATACCCCTGTCGCACTGACGTCAGGGAAGAAGTGACAGCAACCGACGCCGGACCAAGACTTTGGAATTCCGGCCGACTGCGGGACCGCCTGACGACAGGATAACCCCAAGTATGATGACTGCAGCAGGGTAACACGAACATCCTGGACTGCAACAGTGAATACACTCGAACATCTACATTTATGGTAAGTGTACACAACTGTACTATGTTCTTCGTGTTCACTGTTGCAGTCATTACATTTGGGTAGAGTCCCAAAGCTATGGTTGGGAGGCTGGAGCTAAACAGTATTAGGAGCAGCTATAAGGCCCTGCAGGACTGCAGTGGCAAAGCCTGCCCTGGATTTAGAATAAAGTGGCAGGTGATAATGCTTTGTAAAGGTGTGCACTGAACTCCAAGTAGCAGCCTCTAAAACGTCTTTAGTTGGTACTCCCCTGAGAAAGGCTGCTAAGTGGCTGCAGCTCTGGTTGAATGTGGCCTAATGCCCCTAGGCACTGGCTTGGCATGTTGTGAATAGCAGAAACTAATGCAGTGGCCTATCCACTTTGAAATAGTCTGCTTGGAGATCGCCTTTCCTTGTGATCCTGCAGCATATGCTACTAGTAACTGCTCTGTCTTCCTGAAAACTTTAGTTTTGTCCAAATAGAATCTAAGCTGTCTGTGTACGTCCAAAGAATGCATAATTCTCTCCCCCTTGTTCTGTGGATTTGGATAAAAGGTTGGCAAATGAATAGTTTGGTTAAGGGCCACATTGGACAACACCTTAGGCATAAATGTTGGGTTTGTCCTCAGAGAGACCCTGTCTGGATAAAAAATGATAAAATGTTCCACAGCCATGAGTGCTTGTAGCTCTGACACTTGCCTTGCAGACGTTATTGCTAGGAGCAGAGCTGTTTTCCAAGATAAAAACTTTAAATCAGCTGTAGCAGCTGGCTCAAATGGAGGTAGGGTGAGTTTCTCCAAGACATAATTGAGGTCCCATGCAGGTATTGGCAATCTCATTGGAGGCCTTACATTTTTGGCTCCTCTGAGGTACTGACTTAATAAAGGATGAGAAAAGATTGGTGGCTCTGTATTGTAATGAGCCAAAATGGCAGAGGCATGAATTTTAATTGATGAAGATATGAATTTGTCCAGCATCTCAGTTAAGTATTGCAAAATCTGAGAAATATTTGGTACAGCTGTTATCAGTTCCTTGTGCCTGGTTCCAAGCACAAAATCTCTTCCATTTTCCAGCATAAGATTTCCTAGTACTAGGCTTTCTGGCTTCCAAAATGACATCTATCACAGCTTTACTGAGAGGAGTGCTTTGTATGGCTACATTATCCTCCATGCTGCCAGGTTTAGAGTACTGAGTTCGCTGTGCAGGATCAGATTGTTTTGTTGGGACAGTAGATGAGGCATTTGAGGTAAGGTCCAGGCTGGGCATTGAGACAAGTTCCTTAAGATCAGATAACAGTACTGGCGGGTCCAGTCTGGGGCAATCGATATCATTTTTTGTTTCTTCTGTCTGACCTTTAGGAGTACCTTGAGGAGGAGAGGCAGTGGAGGAAAGGCATATATATGATAAGTCCTTGTGCAGAATCTTTTTAGTTTGTAGCTGTGAGGGGAGGCAAATAGATCTATTTCCGGGCATCCCCATTTCCTTGTTATCATGCTGAAGACTTGTGGATCCAGCTGCCACTCGTGGGGAATCATGACGTTTCTGCTTAGTTTGTCTGCCAGAGTACTGCCTGCAGATGAACTTGGTAAGTCAATGCTGTGTCCCACAAAGCCATGGCTAATCTGCAAAGGGGGTAAGAATGTATGCCCCCCTGCTTGTTTATATACCACATGACCGTGGTGTTGTCTGTCTTTATCAGTAGTTGTCTAGATCCTTGAAGGCTGTCAGGGCATTTTGAACAGCTAGCATCTTTTTTTGATTGATATGTAGATGCATTTGGTTTGTGGACCAGGTGCCCTGAATGCATCTTCCTGCCATGTGGGCCCCCCAGGCATAATCCGATGCATCCGTTGTTAGGTTCTGCCTGGGTGGGGGTAATGTGAATGGCTGTCCCTTGTTTTGGTGACAAGCCTTCGCCCACCATCGCAACTCCTGTTGCAGGCAGGGCATGAGAGTAATCGTTGTTTCCAGGCTGTGGCAATTTTGTGTCCAGACACTTTTTAGGTACCACTGAATTGCATATGGAATTAGTAGGATGCAGGATGCCATGAAGCCCAAAGCCTGCAGAATTGTTCTTGCAGATAACTGGGGATTTGTTGCCAATGTTTTGAAATAGGTAGTCAGTTGCCTTTGTTTGTCTGGCGTGAGATAAGCCATCTGGGCAGTTGTATTTAAGCTTGCACCCCGGAATATTATCTCTTGAGAGGGTACTAGTTTTGATTTATTTTCGTTGACTGTGTACCCTAGGCATGTTAAAGTCTTTTCACAAAAGCCAGATGCTGTAGTAGAATGTCCTTGTTCTCTGCTTGAATTAGGCAGTCGTCCAAGTAAGGATATATTTGTATTACTCTTTGTCTGCAGAAAGCAATTACTGGTGCCAGGCACTTTGTAAAGACTCTGGGCGCAGGAGGGCAGTGGAGAGAATTGGTAATGCATTGTGCCAGCCTTGAATCTGAGGTATCTTCTGCATGATTGCCTGATTAGGACATGCAGGTATGCCTCTTTTAGGTCTAAAGTCACGAGCCAAGCCTTTTTGTTCAGCATGGGCAGAAGCTGCTGCAAGGTTAACATTTTGAATTTTGGTATATCCAGGAATTTGTTTAGAGTAGATAGGTCCAGTATTGGTCTCCAGGCGTTGTCCTTTCTGGGTACCAAGAACAGTCGAGTAAAATCCTTGTCCCTGCTCTTGCTGTGGTACTTGTTGAATAGCCCCCATGTCCATGAGGGATGAGACTTCATGTTCATCGTGTTTCACTGTTGCAGTCATTACACTTGGGTTATCCTGCTGGCAGGCTACCCGCAGTTGGCCAGAGTTCCAAAGTTTGGGTCTGGCGTCGGTTGCTGTCGCCTCTTCCCTGACGTCAGTGCGCCAGGGGCATAAAAGATGCAACCAACGCCATTTTCTTCAGTCTTTCTTGCCGTGCGGTGCTTGAAGCAAAAGAAGTTCGCATGTGCCGGTCGGCCGACTCCTGAGATTTTCGAAATAGAGTTTTAGAACCGAAGTCTTCAATAAAGCTAAGTACCCCATATAGGGAAACTTTTTCTTGCTCCAGACCGATGTCTGTAAAAGTTAACAATTGTATTTCTTGTGGGAAGCAAATACCTCATAAGGACTTTCACTCATTGTATTCCTTGCCTAGGCCCTGACCGCGACGTTACTAGTTGTCGGTTTTGTGCTAGATTCAACAAATGCACTATTAAGCATCAGTTTGATTTTGCTTTACATTACTTTGGCCGAAGGTTTAACTATATAATGCCGTCGGAAAAATGGATGACCGGAATTCATAAAAAACGCAAAGACAAGGAAAAGGACAGGCATCAGAGGTCCAAAACAGACGACGAAGCCTCTTCTAGGCCAGTCGCCGGTTCTCAGTGAGGCGCTTTCGCAGCCCCTGACACCCGCTACCTCAGAGCCACAGACCGTATCAGACTCCCACATGGAGACACCTAGGCCTCTGGAAACTCAAGGTATTGGGCCTGCGGAAACTATTCCCTCAGATGGGTCAGGAGCCGCTGAGCAGGCATCGGCTTCTGAGGGTGTTTTCAGACCTTCACAGCTTACTATTAAGTCCACTGCAGCAGCCAAGGCAAAGTCAAAAACACCATTAAAGACAGGGAAACAAGTACAGCATTCTCCTGGACAGTCATCCATGCCAAAGAAACAGATGCTTAAAATGGCCGAAGACTTAATTACTTTGATCAGGGGTTCCCATCCCCCTCCTAATAAAAGGCCTAGGCAAGACACTGACTATGATTCCTCTGACCAGGTTTCTATTTCCTCTGATTCCTCTTCAGATCGGGATATTCTCCCTCCCTATGAGGACTCTGATGTAGAAGAATCTATACCTTCAGCCTCTTCGTCTGAGGAATATCCTTTTGGGGAAACCCTGCACACCATGAGGGAGCATTTGCACTGGGAGAGCCAGGATTACTCAGAATCCAAGAAAAGACTCAGACTTTATTTTACTGCCTCAGCACAGGCCACTGGCTATCCCCCCTGTGCTTGATATTGTTGATGTTTTCTCTGAATCCAGTCTGTCTCCTGATTCTTTACCCCCTGCACCAGTCAAGCCAAACAGGTACTACAGGGTCCCTGACTCTCATAAATTTCTTTATAAAAACCATGCTGCTGACCCAGAAACAATTTCTCAGGGCCCCAAAGGGGTTAAGGCTTCCACTGCTAAAAACCCTGTCCCCTCCGATAGGGACTCTAGAGCTCTGGATAGATGGGGGAAAAGGTTTACACTTCTGCTACTTTAGCTGTAAGGGCTTTAAACTGCCAGTTTCACATGCTTAAATATCAACAGTACCTCCTGTCTTTGTTAAAACAGAAAATGCTTACAAACTCAAAGTCCTGACAGTAAGGAAATGCAGGATTTATTGCATGCAGCTGAACAAGTGGGAAAGCATACTCTGAAATGTGGTTTTGATTCATTTGAGGCTTCCTGTAGAGCCGCAGTTACAGGCTCTGTCATTCAAAGGCATGCTTGGTTGAAAGAACAAAGTTTACCTGAACATTATTGGATGCTCCACTACAACATGATACTTTGTTTGGTGTTAAGGCAGAAGATGTGTTAAAGAAAATGGAGAATAAAGCAAAATCAATGCAGACAGTAAAGGATTAGGTTCAACCACCTAGGTTTAGCAGAAATTGGCCTTCAAAAAATTGGTCCTTTCCGGTGTCAGACAGGCCACAAAGAGGCAGATATAGATGCCCAAGAGGCAGATCTCAGCTCCAAGGCTCATACAGACCTAAACAATGGGGTGCGTCAGCCCCCAAAGAAGAAGAAGACAAATCACAACCTTATAGGAATCAGTCCCAATGACTTCCCTCTACAAATGCCAAGCACTTACCTTTTGGCAGCACCCCTAGGGGGAAAGCTAGCAGTTTTCTCACAAAATTGGCACATAATCACCCAGGACAAATGGGTACTGAATATTATTTCTCAGGGTTACAGGTTTCACTCACACCCTTTCAAAATCAAAAGGTATGCCGGACCTGCCACAAAACCAATGGGCAGAGGCACAAAAGCAAATTGCTGCTCTCATGGACATGGGAGCTATTCAAAGAGTACCACAGCAAGAACAGGGACAAGGATTTTACTCAAGACTTTTCCTAGTACCCAGAAAGGACAAAGCCTGGAGACCAATACTGGACTTGTCAATCCTAAATACTTTCCTGGATGTTCCAAAATTCAAAATGTTAACACTGCAGCAACTTCTACCCATGCTGGGCAAGAAGGCTTGGCTAGTTACTTTGGACCTCAAGGAGGCATACCCTGCATATCCCAATCAGACAATCTTGCAGAAGATGCCTCAGATTCATAGCTGGCTCAATGCATTACCAAGTCTCTGCACTGCTCTTTGGCTTATCTACTGCGCCCATGGTCTTCACAAAATGCCTGGCACCAATAATTGCATTTTGCAGACAAAGAGGAATTCAAATATATCCCCACTTGGACGACTGCCTTATTCAAGCAGAGAGCAATGACATTCTTCTAAAACATCTGGCGTTTGTAAAAAGATTACTAATTTGCCTAGGGTACACAGTAAACGAAAAGAAATCAAAACTAGTGCCCTCTCAAGACATAATATTCCTGGGTGCAAGCTTAAATATAACTGCCCAGATGGCTTATCTCACGCCAGACAAGCAAAGGCAACTGACTCATTACTTTCAAATGATGGCAACAAAGACCCAGGTCCCTGCAAGAAAAATTCTGCAGGCCCTGGGCTTCATGGCATCCTGCATTCTACTAATTCCATATTCAAGACTGCATATGAGGAAACTACAATGGTATCTAAAAAGTGTTTGGACTCAACAATGCCACAGCCTGCCTACAACAGGAGTTTTGATGGTGGTCCCGGGCCTGTCACCACAACAAGGGACAGCCTTTCACCTTACCCACAGCCAGGCAGACAATAACAACGGATGCATCGGATTATGCCTGGGGGGCACACATGGCAGGAAAATGTATTCAGGGCACATGGCCCAAGGAACAAATGCATCTTTACATCAATCAAAAAGAGAGGCTAGCTGTACAGAATGCCCTGACAGCTTTCAAGGACCTACTACATCCAGGACAACTATTACTAAAGACAGACAACACCACAGTTATGTGGTACATACACAAGCAAGGGGGCACAAATTCCTACCCCCTCTGCAGGCAAGCCATGACTTTGTGGAACACAGCACTGGCCTATCAAGTACATCTACAGGCACAATCCTGCCAGGAACGAAAAATACACTGGCAGACAAACTAAGCAGAAATCTCATGGATCCTCACGAATGGAAACTAAATCCACAGGTCTTCAGCATGATAACAAGGAAATGGGGACGCCCAGACATAGATCTTTTTTTTCCCCCTCAACTGCCAACTACAGAAATTCTGCACAAGAACTTATCACTCACAAGCATGGAAAGTGGATGCTCTATCATTCAGCTGGAAAACCCTGACAGTTTATGCCTTCCCTCCCACTGCCTCTTCTTCCCAAGGTGCTCCTAATAGTCAGACAAGAGAAGCCAAAAATTATCCTGATTGCCCAAGACTGGCCACGCCAGCACTGGTACACAATCCTAAAGAGCTTGTCTCAGGGCCCAGCCTGGCCTTTACCTCAAATTCCTCATCTTCTGACTCAACAAAACAATCAGATTCTGTACAGTGAACTCAAAACCTTAAATCTGGCTGCATGGCAGATAATATAGCCACTCAGATCACACCTCTCTCCAAAGCTGTTATTGATGTCATTTTAGAAGCCAGGAGGCCCAGCACTAGGAAATCTTATGCAGAAAAATGGAAGAGATTCTGTGCTCGGAACCAGGGGCAAGGGCTCGAACCACTTGTTCCAAATATACCTCAGATTTTACAATACCTAACTGAGATGCTGGACAAAGGCCTATCCTTCTCATCTATTAAGATCCATGCCTCTGCCATTTCAGCTCATAACAATATGGAACCTCCTATTTTTCCACATCCACTAATAAGACAGTACCTTAGAGGGGCAAAAAACATAAGACCCCCAAGGAGAGCACCAATACCTACTTGGGACCTCAATTTTTTTTTAGAAAAGCTCACACTACCTCCTTTTGAGCCAGCAACACAGCCGATATAAAATTCTTATCATGGAAAACTGCTCTGCTCCTAGCAATAACTTCAGCAAGAAGAGTCTCATAGTTACAGGCATTAATGGCAGTGGAACCTTTCATCATAGGTTCATAGGTTTATACTAGGCTATCTGCCCTAAGGCATTTATAAGCCTAGCCCAAAGTTATGTGGCTTACGCCACCCCTTATGTTAGAAATAATGTGCCCATTAGTTTGTTGTGCCTCTGTCCAGCAGTGACACAGAGATGATTCCCGGGGTAAACCCACGATCTCCCATCCACCGGTCAAGATTTCTCTTGAACAGAGCCAGCGAGGTGCTCTGCCTCGCATGGACCGGGATTTTATTCCACAGCATGGGGAGTTTCTGGGTGATAAATCTATCCCTCCAGCACGTCCTATTTATATCCGTGCTAAGGTTTAAATCACTTGCTCTAGTGGTTCTGGTGGATTTGGATTTTTTGAGGTGGAGCATGTCCATTAATTCCGGGTTGGTCATGGCCTTGTATGTCAGGCACAGGTCACCTCTGAGCAGACGGTACGCAACTGAATAGAGTTGGAGTTTCTTCCAGTCTGGCAGTATATGACAGGTTTTGGAGTCCCTTTATCCTTTTGGTGAGGAACTTTTGGGGTCTCTCCAATTGCTGCAGGTGTCAGGTGAGATACATCCCGAATGGGGCATTGTACTCGATCATTGGTCTGATAAGTGAAGAGTACAGAACAATGACCTCACTTGATCTGGATGTGAATCCCTTCATGATCAGATGGGCAATGTAGAAGGTCTTTCGAACCACTTTAGCAACGTGAGTGTCAAACGAGAGGCCACTGTCAACCTGGGCACCCAGGTTCCTGATAACCTCTTCTGTGCTTAGTGGGTTGCCACCATATGGTAGCTTGGGGTTACCTTGTTTTCCCGAAGGGTATGACTATACACTTTGCGTTTAACTTCAGACCATGGCTCTGGCACCAGCTATCAGTTTCCGTGAGACCCTCTGAAGGATGTCTGTGTCCGATGTACTATCCACTATGGCACCCAGCTTGCAGTCATCCGCAAACTTTGTCAGCCATAGTCCTCCTATGTTTGCCTGTACTTCTGAGAAGTAGATGCCGAACAATAGGGGGCCAAGGACTGAGCCCTGTGGGACACCACTTGTAACCGGCTTGGAGTCTGACATGGCTCCAGCAACTCTAACCCTGTGGGTTCTGTCCTTTAGCCAGTTTGCAACCCATCTTGTGACATATGGGTTTACATTTACGCTCGTAACTTTCTCTATGACACCGAAAGTGGGGTATTGTGTTGAAAGCTTTTGCAAGGTCAAGGTAGGCTGTATGGACTGCCTTTTCCTCATCAATGGCCTTGGTAACTGTTTCGAAGAAGTCGAACAGGTTCAAAAGGCAAGATCTGCCCTTGACAAAGCCAAACTGGGTTGGGTCCAAGGTTTGCAAGTCCCCTATGTCCTTGTTTATGAGTTCCATTATGATCCTCTCCATAGCTTTGCAGACCAGGCTTGTTAAGCTTATGGGGCGGTAATTACCAGGGTCCGCAGAGGCACCACCTTTGTGGAGTGGGACCACAGTTGCCGCCGTGATTACCTTCCTTGGGCACATATCCTGTGGTAAGGCTAAGATTAAACAGCTGCCTTATGTGCGGGTTTAGTTCTTCATTGAGTTCATGTAACACACAGCCGGGGACTCCATCCGGTCCCATTGATGCTGTGTTTTTAGCTTTAGAGAGAGCAGCTTTCACCTGCGCATTTGAGATGTCTGGGAGGCTACACTCTGTTGGGATAGTTATCTCTCCTTTGGGGGAGAGGGGGTGAAGTTTGCTGAACCTGTCCACAGTGCCAGTATGTTGGCAATGTCTGTGGGCTCAGTGATTTTGTATCATTTGGACTAATTCTGAGCATATCTGGGAGTTTCCACCCAGGTTTCTGACATAGCTGAAGAAGGCCATATGATTGTCTTTTGAATCTATGGCAATTTTTTCTCAAAGTTGGCCTTTGATGATTTTATGAGGGATCAAGTTTCTTACTAGTACTGATCAAAGATGCCTTCCCTTTTGGGATTTTGCTCTCATCAAGTAATAGCTTTCTTCTCTTATTGTAAAGTTTGTTTATGGCTCGCGGTCCACCAGACTGGGCGTTTGCCCTTGGTGGAAAGAGTCTTGGTTTTATTTGGGATTGCCTGATCCATGCAGTCCTGAAGGTGTTCATAGAAGGCATTTGTAAGGGCTTCATAGCTTGGTTGTGGTTTCCATTGGCTCGGGGCCTTGAAGGATACCACACCTGTCTTGAGTAGTGAAGTTTGCTTTAGAGAAGTTCTTCACTGTGGTCTTTTTTGTTTGGGGTGGGGGCGGGATGTGGATTTCTAGTGAGATTAGTTTATGATCTGATCTCACCAAAGAGGGATATACTTCCGGTGTGGAGCATTTTGTCCCCATGTTTGTGATGATGAGATCTAGTATATTTTCTCCTCTTGTGGAAATCATGATTTGGTGAAATCATTTTTCACCAGAACAGAGTCTCTCTAAGGACAAACCCAACATTTATGCCAAAGGTGGTTTCCAGTGTGGCTCTTAACCAAACCATTCATTTGTCAACTTTCTATCCAAATCCCCAGAATAAAGGGGAGAGACGTCCGCACGCTTTGGACATGCACAGACAGCTATGATTCTACTTGGACAAAACAAAAGCTTTCAGGAAAACTGAGCAACTGTTTGTAACTTATGCTGCAGGATCACAAGGAAAGCTTATCTCAAAGCAGACAATTTCAAATGGATGGCACG
>NW_025053516.1:0-9752 GCF_019279795.1 Protopterus annectens | reverse complement strand
TCAGAAAGAAAAAAAAGAAACAATGGGGACATATATATGACTCCCAAATATGCAACAAAATCTAGAAGATTTAGGATCTTAGCTTGGAAGTGTTTATATAGGTATTTTTATAACTCGAGTAATCTCCAAATAATTTTCCTCAGATAGAAATCAAGTGTTGGTATTGTAATGAGGAAGAAAGAGGTAATTGGGAACATATTTTTTGGGAATGTAATAAGTTGGCAGACTTTAAAAATCCCCTGCAGACTAGTCTATCAGAAATACTGGGTAAGCAAATTGGTATAACTAAGGAAATGATTTTGTGAGCTATTATACAGAATTGGAATTCCCTAGACATAGTAAGGTCTTACAGAGTCTAATTATGGTGGCTGCCAAAAAACAGTTACTAGATAATGGAAATCAAAGTCTAAACCAACTGTGCTAGAAGTAATGAATTTAGTAGAGATAAAACAACTGGAAATGGGAGCTTTAGAAAACGGTAGGAGGAAATTACAAAGCAAAAATGGGAATTATGGGAACAATACATGCATAATATTGTTTTATAGGAGGAATGTGGTTTAAAAGAAGGCAGGATCTGAATGAGCTATGTAATGTTTGACTGAGATTGACTGGATAGATTATAAGTGATGTATAGTGTATGCAACTAAAATATGTCAATGTGGTTTGTTTTCGTTTTTATAAATGCATGCTTGCCTATGTCATTAGTGATAATTTAATAAAGATGTTTCTTGTTTAAAAAAAAGTAAAGGTGGGCTAAGAAAGATGGAGCAGATAATAACAATCTTGAGGGCTTGAGAAACAGATACGGTGATGGGCCAGCAAAGAAGAAAGTGAAGCATTCAACTACACTGACCCTATACCAATGAAGAGCCTACAAAGTACAATCAAAAGAGCATCCAATGCATGGAGAAAAATTAAAGGTAGAACTATGAAACCAAATATACCACAGGAAAGCAACAGAATGGACAAAGCAACCAACATTCAGACAAACTTTGGATGGAGGACCCTTACGGGAACAGTAAAGGGCTTGCCTAAATGAAGGATGGCACAGTAACAAACTTCTCAGCACTTTGTGGGTTGGGTAAAGGTTCTAATGATGAATATAGTAAGCAAGTAAGTGGGGAAAAATTTAAAAGAGCTTGGGTAGGGCAGACAAGAAAGGCTGTAGAAGTGGTAACAAAGTGTACAGACACCAGTGACAAGACATAAGTGAGGGATGTCTTCCATTACCACATGGTATACCAGTTTACATTTTAGATACCAAGATTTAGATAGACAGGAATTTAGATTTCTTAAGATGGAAACTAATTAGCTTAAGGCAATTAAGAATCATAAACTATTAACAGAAGAGAAAAAGTACAGTAAGTCTGTAGTTCAACGAATGAAAGACAGCAAAAATCATCAGGGAAATAAGGGATGGCTGCAATGAATGCAGATAGTCAGAGTATACAGAGGAAACAAAAGGTTTAATAAGTTTAAAATGCTAATATGTTATGGAAAGGCTAATTTGTTGCAAATAGTTGTACTGGCAATCATCAAAACTTTGAATAGATCAAAAAAAGTGAGAACATTGGAAGGAAAAGGAAAAAGTGAAAGACAACAGCAAATTAATGAGAGGAGAATAATGCTGGTATGCAGACAGATATATCTGATATCATAGGATCAGCTGACAGACACTGTTTTTTATTGGGCTCTGTTGACCCAGATAGTTGGGGCAGGATGTCACATGGCAAATTAAGTGTTAAGTGATGTGAGCACAGTAATTTATCTGTTTTATAGGTAATGGTAACCAGCAATGGATGGACCACAATGACCTGAAGGTGCAATGAATGGAAAAGGATGATGAAGTATCCTGAAGTATCCTGAAAATAACAATGAATTGACCAAGGGGAGCATATTACTGGAGGACAGAAAAGTACAATGAAAATTAACAGAATAAATTTGAAGGAGTGCACTGCTAATGAAAATAACCTAAAAAGAAAGATCGGGTATGTGCTGTGTGCTGTATCTTTAAGAAGCATGTCAAAGACTGGGCATGCATGTATAAATACCAAGCACATGCAATTCCTACTGTCATTTTGACAGATCAGCCAGAGAGTCAGCAAGCATGATAGTAGTTGTTAGTTTGTATAAAGTTTTTTAAAGTCAGTAAACCTCTATAATGATTTGTTTGTATAAAATAAAGCTGCTTGAACAGAACCCATGAAGACTGTTCTATTGTGTCCAAAGTAGGAGAGCAACATGGTGTAAGAACTGGGATCGCAGAGAATAATATTCGGAGCCATGAGGTGCAGAGATGACAGTGGAGGTAAGCTAAGGGAAATGAACATGAAAAAGAGCCAGAAAAGAATCAAAGGTAATGAGAATTCGCATGAATTGCTTATTTTGTACGAAAGATAAAACAGGCATTACAAGGGCACAAACCACATTATTAAGCAAGCAGAAGGCACAAAAGGTTTAGTAACTAAGAGAAATGTTTAAAATAAAGGTATTTGATGAAACAATTACCAGAAAAGCAAAACGAGCATGTTTAAAGCAAAACAAGTGTGTTTAAGGCAAAATGGGCATGTTTAGAGTAAAATGAGCACAAGAAAAGTACAATGGGCCTGAAAAGAAATTAAACGAAGAAAACAAATATAATAAGGGTCAAAATGGGCACATTAAGCATAAATAAAGCAAGGAAACTGCATGTGTTTTGGAAAAGTGCTGTGTTTTGGCATAACTACACAAAGTACCTCAAAGTGTGTAAAAGTGCTTACAGTGTGTGCTTATTACTGTGCATGTATTATGAATACTTTATTGTGTGCAAAGTGCAACTATTTCATGAAGCATAGTCAAAGTATAGCTATTTTGAAAAGTTTCTTGTGCTGGGTGTGTTGATTTGCAAATTGCCACCATTGCAGAATGTTTCTTGCACTGTAAAAGGTTGCCTAGCAAGGTACCGCCATTTTGGAGAAGTTTCAGTGTGTTGTGTACAGTTATTCGGAAAGTACAATTACTTCAAAATGTTACTGATTCTGAGCTTCTCTTGCCTAGTTCATTCATATCATGCAGTTATTTGAAATGCTTTTTAAAATGCTGGTAAATTACTTTAGCAAAATGATAATTTTAAGAGTATTACAGTGCCCTAGAAACTTATTTTAAAGCCCAGTTACACAGAGTATGCAGTTATTTGATATGTTTCTTACAATGATAAGGGGGATTTTTTGCAATACAAAATTTCAAAAGTATTACAGTGCCTGAGAGACATATTTTGAAAAGTTTATACAGAGGCTTGTTGTGCTATTGGACAAAGTTACAAATACTGGCATAATTTCTGGCATATTTTATGTGTATATGTTCTTGCTTATTTGAAAACCCCCTTTACTGGTATGTGTTAATATGGCAGACAGTTTTTAAAGCCCTTACCCTTGTATTTGATCAGAATATTGCAGAAATTGGAGAATATTTGAGCAAGAGTAGATATTTTATACAAGCAGCTTAAAAGAGATGCACACCCAGGGCATTCATTTTGCAAAACCTAGCTGGGTCAGAGGCCATAGAAAGAGGTTCATTTGTGTATGCACCAGCATATATGAAGGAGAAGGTGAAAACCATCATATTGTTGTACAGGTGAATCAAGGAAGACCCGAGTGTTTGAAGAAAAGTTCAGAGTGTAACCCCAGACAAATATTACTTTAAAAGAGGCATTTGTTTTATATGAGAGATCAGAAACCAGGGAAACTTTTGCAGCTTATATAACTGACCTGGAAACAAAGCTAAAATGTGTCAGTTTGGTGACTTAAAGGACAGGCTCATGTGTGGTATTAAATGCTGCTGTGAGAAAGATTTTGTTTTGACGTGATTTAACATTGAGCAAAGTCATAGAGATTTGTCAAATCCATGAGGTGACAAAAAAACACAAGTATGCTTGCAGTGACAAGAGAATGGTTTCAGGGCTCCAGAGCAAATGTAGATAGCATGCAACATGTGCAAACAGAAGTAGGCCTAAGCATATTACACCCGCCCCCGTTGGTTCACAGGGAAAACGTAGCTTTCCAGCAAGTTCTAAGAAAGGAGCATCCCCGTGAGTACAAGCATGAATCAGAAAACCCAAGTCTAGCTTTATTGTTAATTATTCAATTGTGGTGCAAATCATGAGTCTAAAGAAAAAATGCTTAGATTTGGTCAGCAATGTCACAAGTGTAAAAATGAACAAATTTTTAAAGTTTTGCAAATCAAGTAAAGCTCAAAGTTGTAAAGAAAGGTCACACAAAAAGCAAGTTGATCAATTTGAGCAATTAGTCAGCCTTTTGATGGTGTATTTGGGGTTGGAGAAAGAGTTGATGCAGTGAATTTATTGGCAAGAAAAAGTGTTTTGTACTGTCCAGATTAATGGTAAATCCACAGAGCTTAAAAGACACTGGTTCAAAGTGTAAGTTATATTGCTAAAGTGAGAACTAATGAACAACTAATGTGGCCAGTAGTTTAAACTTGTTGCTTATGAGGTGAAGAAATTCAAACCAAGGCTCAGTGATGCTTTCATGTTATTTGGAGAACTGTTCCAACTTGTTATTCTATTTGTCCAAAGACAGTACCTTTATTGGGTCTCAAAGATACTTTGAGAATGAATCTGCCTTTTGCCAAAGAAGTTCATCAAAAAGTGCATTTCCTAGTTCTAATTTTCTGAAGCCATTTTCTCAGAGTATGCTGATGTTTTTCCCAAATTGACCCGAAGTCACCAGTAGTCAGACCAGCAAGAGAGTTGATAGCTATCAGGATAAAGTAAGGCTCATTGGATAAAATGGTGCAGCAAGGTGTAATTTTTCCAGTTACAGAACCAACTGAATGGGTTCCATGGTAGCAGTCACAAAAAAACTCAGACAAAATCAGAATATGTATTGACCAAGAGAGTTGACCAAAGCATTGAAGAGACTGTATCATGCAATGCACACAGTGAAGAGGTTACAGCCCTAATACTGAATTCCACTGTTTTTCTGTCTTTGGGTGCAAAAGTTCATTTTGGCAAGTGATGCTTGAAAATCTTCATTACTAACCACTTTTGGTACTCTGTTTGGCAGATATAGATTCCTAAGGATCCATTTGGAATAAATTCTGCAAGTGAAGTCTTTCAGGCAAGGAACAATTTTTTATCCTTGTGCCATAATAGTAGATGATTTATTGGTTGGAGGCAATGGTGACGAAGACCATGACAGAAACCTAAAGAGAGTTCTAAAAACACATGGAAACTTGAACTCAATCTTTTGAAGTGCATTCAGACTACCAAATTAATATGTAGGTCATTTATTTACCAATACTGGCTTGAGACCAGACCCAACCAAGCAAGCAGCAATTCCTGAGATGTCAGCACCAGACAATGTTCGAGCTCTACAGCATTTTGGCATGGCCCAAATATTTAGGCAAGTTTATACCCGACTTCAGTGAGTTGACAGCACCTTTAAAAACTAATTTCAAAAATGTTGCATGGTCATGGTTAGAACAGCACCAGAAGGCATTTGAAACCTTAAGCAGAAAATTGCCACCCCACCTACATTAAGATACTATGATGGAAAAACCCGTTACTCTTTCCTGTGATGCTTCAAAAATTTTGGGCTTGGTGCAGTTATTTCAAAGAACAGACCCGTAGCCTATGCATCTAGAACACTTACCCAAACTGAAATGCAGTATGCTCAAATTGAGAAAGAACTTTTTGGGAATAGTATTTGGTTTTTCCAAGTTTCATGATTATATTTATTGAGCTATTCAGATTTGACCACCAACCTCTAGTTACTATTCTAAAGAAGCCTTGCATTCACTCCCGTGAGATTACAAAAATGATGCTCAAATTGCAAAAGTACAACTTTAAAATGGTCTTTCAAAAAACTGCTATCTGGGTGATACCTTATCCAGATCACCCAGAAATAAGAAGGAACAGCTTGGCTTTTGACTTTGACGTGATGGCAGTGCATTTTTCTACCACTAGACTTGATGAGTTAAGAACAAAAGACTATCCCAAATTTTTCAAAAGCTCAATCATACATTAATGTTGGATGGCTGTCAAAGCAATCTAGTTTACCACCTGAAGTGCAAACCTATTTTCCTTACAGAGATGAATGTTGATGGAAATGGCATTATTTTCAAAGGTCCTAAAATTGTTGTTTTCTTCCTTACAACAAGAATATATCCAGATTTTGAAATTTTGGTCCCCCGGTTCATCCACTAAGAAAAGAAAAAATTAGTATTTTGGGCCCTTTATTAAAAAACATTGATAAGTACTTTCTTCTTTTCAGTATGCAATAGTACTAGATTGCATTTGCAAAGAACCACTTCACTAAGTCAGTTTCCCGAACTACCTTGTCAAAGTAGCCACTGATATCTTAGTGGAACAATCAAGCTACTTGGTTTTGGTAGACTCTTATTTAAATTGGTTTGAGATACCTAACATCCATTGCT
This sequence comes from Protopterus annectens, assembly GCF_019279795.1. Taxonomy (NCBI): domain Eukaryota; kingdom Metazoa; phylum Chordata; order Ceratodontiformes; family Protopteridae; genus Protopterus; species Protopterus annectens. The sequence continues at coordinate 3,320 of NW_025053516.1, read as the reverse complement.
GTTATAAATAAGTTGAAATACCATTTCTCAGTCCATGGTAGTCCACACAAAGTACTTTTTGACAATGGTATTCAATTTACTAGTCAGTTGTTTCAGAAATTTGCAACAGAATGGGATGTTGTACATGTACTAGCAGTTTATATCCACAGTCAAATGGTCTAGCTGAACGTGCAATGCAGAGTGCAAAGCAATTAACTGAAAGGTCAAAGTGTGACAATACCAATGTATTTTTTGAATTTGCTTAATCTCAGAAACACCCTGTGACGATATTCTTGGCTCAACTGCTCAAAGGCTTTTTTCCAGGCAAACCAGAACTGTGCTACCTATTAGTCCCAGTTTATTGAGGCCTAAAGCTAAGAACAATAAAACCATCAAGGCTGAATTGTTCAAGAAGCATAATAGGTTTATAGGTTCATACTAGGCTATCTGCCCTAGGGCATTTATAAGCCTAGCCAGAGTGTGTTTGGCTTTCACCACCTATTTTTAATTAATTTTGCTATGCCCTTTTTTAGGTTAGTATACTGTGCCTCTGTCTAACAGTGACACAGAAGTGATACCCAGGGTAAACCAACAATCTCCCATCCACTCATCAAGATTCCTCTTGAAGAGAGTCAATGAGGGACTCTGCCTAACCTGGACTGGGATTTTATTCCAGAGTGAAGGGAGCCTCTGGTTATGAATCTGTCCCTCCAGCATGTCCTATTTATTTCAGTGCTGAGGTTCAAGTTTTCAGCCTCGATGGGATTTGATTTTCTGAGGGGCATGTCCAAACGGTTTGAATGGCTTTATACATCAGGCACAGATGTCTGAGCAGGCGGTATTCCACTGAGTAGAGCTGGGGTTTCTTTAACTGGGCAGAATATGGCATGTGTTTGAGCGCTTTTGTCCTCTTGGTGAGGAACTTTTGGCGTCTTTCCAGTTGCTGCAGGTGTCTGGTAAGGTACATCCCAAAAGGGGCATTGTACTCAATTATGGGCCTGATGAGGGATGAGTAAAGAGGAAAGACCTCCCTGATCTAGAGTGAATCCTTCATGATTATGGGCTATATAAAATGTTTTTCTAACCACTTTGGCCATGTGGTTGTCAAATGAGAGATTGTTTTCAACTTGGGTCCCCCGGTCCCTTTACTTCTTCTGTACTTAATGGATTACCACCTATGTGGTAATTTGTCACTTTGTTTTGCCAAAGGGGATGACTATACACTTTTGGCATTTAGCTTGAGGCCATGGCTCTGGCACCAGTTGTCTGTTTCTATGAGGCCCTTTTGGAGGATGCTTGTGTCGGCTGGAGAGTCGATTATGGCACCCAGTTTGCAGTCATCTGAACTTGGTCAGCCACAGTCCTTCCATGTTGGCCTGTACCTCCAAGAAATATATACCGAACAAGAGAGGTCCCAGGACTGAGCCTTGTGGGATGCCACTTGTAACTGGTATGGAGTCTGACATGGCTCCAGCAATTCTAACCATGTGGGTTCTGTCCTTGAGCGAGTTTGCAACCCATCTAGTGACATAGGGTTTTATATTTAAGCTGGTGAGCTTATCTATAATCCCCAGTGGGTATTGTATCAAAGGCTTTTGCAGGTCCAGGTAGGCTGTGTGGACCACCTTCCCCCAATGGCCTTGGTGACTGTTTCAAAGAAATTGACCAGGTTTAAGAGGCAGGATCTGCCCTTAACAAAGCCAACTGGGTAGGATCCAGTGTCTGTAGGTCCCCAATATCTTTATTTATGAGGTCCATGATGATCCTTTCCATAGCTTTGCAGACCAAGCTAGTCAGGCTTATGGGGTGATAGTTTCCAGGATCCGTTGAGGCACCACCTTTGTGGAGAGGGACCACTGTTGCTGTACGCCACTCTTTGGGTACATATCCTGTAGTAAGGCTGAGATTGAACAGTAGTTTTATGTTTGGGTTTAGCTCTTCTTGGAGTTCATGTAGGATGCAGCCTGGGACCCCACTTGGTCCCACTGATGCTGTGTTTTTTGCTTTGGAGAGGGCGGCTCTTACCTAAGCATCTGAGATGTCAGGGGGGCAGCACTCTGCTGGGATAGATATTTGCCCTTTTGGTGGGGAGGGGTTTCTCTGAACCTGTCAGCTAGGATGTTGGCAATGTCTGTGGGTTCGGTGTATTTTTTGTCATTTTGGACTAATTCTGAGCATATCTGGGAATTCCCACCCAGGTTCCTAACATAACTAAAGAAAGCCTTGTGATTATCCTTAGTGTCCTGTGCAATTTTCTCTCAAAGCTGGCCTTAGACGTTTTTATGAGTGCCGTAGTTTTTTGCTAATACTGATCAGATCAGCCTTCCCTTTTTGGAACTTTCCTCTATGATGTAGTAGCTTCCTCCTTCTATTGTATAGTTTGTTTATGGCTGGGGTCCACCAGACAGGACGCCCACCTTTGGAGGATTGAGTCTTGGTTTTGTTTGGGATTGCATGATCCATGCATTCCTGAAGGTGTTCATAGAATGCGTTTATAAAGATTCTGCGGTCTGGGCTGTTTTCCACAGGCCGGGCTTTGAAGGATTCGCACTCGGTTTTGAGGAGTGTGAAATTTGCTTTAGAGAAGTTTTTCACTGTGGTTTTCTGGGCAGGGGGTGGTGTTGGGATGTGAATATCCAGTGAGATTAGTTTATGGTCTGATCTTACCAGTGAGGGATACACTTCTGGTCTGGAGCATAGAGTTCCCATGTTGGTGATGATCAGGTCCAGTATGTTTTCCCCTCTTGTGGGAGTGGTAACAAGTTGTTCCATAGCATTTGAGTTTATAAATTCTAGGAACCTTTGGGCTAGGGTGTTGAGCTAGAGTAATGCTCCCAGTCTATGTTTGGGTAGTTGAAGTCACCCAATATAATGGTGTTTGGAGAGACCTTCATATTTTCAACTGTTCTCAGGAAGGCTGAGTGGGGTTCCTGGATTTGCGAGGGTGGTCTGTAGCAGGCTATAAGCTGGAAGGCAGTTTTACCCACTGTTAGTTGCACATGGATAGTCTCTGATGCTTCGTTGTGCCACCAACCTGGAGGTGTGGGTATCTTTGAATATTGATACTCCCTCCTTTTGTGGTTCGGTCCAAGTTTTGGGCCAAAAGCATGGTATGAGGTATAACCTGGTAGTGCTGGATGCTCTCGGGGCCTTCAACCAGGTTTCTGTTACTGCACAGATATCATGTTCTCCATGCTAAGGAGAGTTTTGAGTGCTGCATCTTGAGGTTTAGACTTCTGGCTTGAGTAGCATTACTCTTAGTTTCTTATCCCTTGTGATACCTATGGAGGTGGGTTTGTCTTTTGAGCCTTGCCTAAAAAGGCACTATGGGGTAGCAAGAG
>NW_025053515.1:0-11120 GCF_019279795.1 Protopterus annectens | reverse complement strand
GAAAAAAAATCTCTCTCTCCCTCTCCATCTCCACCACTGCCATTCCTACCTTCTCAGATGTTCTTTGTGTTTCACTGTTGCAGTCATTACATTTGGGTAATCCTGCTTGCAGGTTGCCCTCAGTCGGCCTGAATTCCAAAGTTTTGGGTCCTGCTGCTGTCGCTCTTCCTGACGTCAGGTCGTCAGGGGTATAAAAGTAGCAGCTGACAACATTTTATTTAGTCTTTCTTGCTGCGCGGTGCCCGAAGCAGAAGCAGTTTGCAAGTGCCAGTTGGCTGACTCCTGAGATTTTCGAGTTTCAGATCCGAAGTCTTCTGTAAAGCTAAGTACCCCGTTGGGGTAACTTTTTTCTTGCTCCAGAACCGGTCAGAAAAAGTTAATTGTATTTCTTGCGGGAAGCAAATACCTCCTAAGAACTTTCATTCTATTGCATTCCTTAGCCCTGACCACGCGTTGTTGTGGTTTTGTGCTAGATTTAACCAACGCATATTAAGGTCGTCGTTTTGCATTAAGCTATTTTGGGTGAAGATTTAATTATCATGTTCGGATAGCCATCCGACTACGGAGTTCACAAAAACTAAAAAAAGACAGGCAACCGAGGCCCAAAACCGCAAGCTTCTCCTAAGCAAATCGCCGGTTTGCCTGTCCTCAGTGAGGCACTTTGCAGCCCTGACACCTTATTTAGAGTCGCAGGCTTACCGACTCCCACGTGGAGTCGCCAGGCCTGGAAACTCAAGGTATTGTGCGAGATAACTCCCTCAGATGGGTCCGGAGCCATGAGCAGGCATCGGCTTCTGAGGGTGTATTCAGACCAAAACAATTGTATATTAAACCGACTTCAAAGACAAAGGCTAAAACACCTTTAAAGGCAAAGAAACAAGTTCACCAGCCACAAGGACAGGCCTCCATGCCCAAAAAACAGATGCTCAAAATGGCCGAAGACTTAATTACCTTGATCAGGGGTTCCCATCCCCCTCCTGATAAGAGGCCTAGGCAAGAGACAGACTATGAATCTTCAGATCAGGTTTCCATTTCTTCTGATTCCTCTTCTGATCAGGAATATTCTCTTCCCCCCTATGAGGATTCTGATGCTGAAGAGTCAATTCCTTCAGCTTCTCCTCCTGAGGACTATTCTTTTGGGGAAACCTTGCATACCATGAGGGAAAATTTCCACTGGGAGAGCCAATATTTTTCAGAATCTAAGAAAAGGCTCAGAGACTTCCTATTACTACCTCAACACAGGCCTGTAGCTATTCCACCTGTGTTAGGCATTGTAGATGATGTTTTCTCGGAGTCTAGTCTGACCCCTGACTCTTTACCTCCAGCTCCTGTTAAGCCGGACAGATACTACAGGGTCCCTGACTCTCATAAATTCCTTTTCAAAAACCCTTCTGCAGACCCAGAAACTATTTCACAGGGTCCCAAAGGTCAAGCTCTTCTACTGCAAAAACCCTACCCCTTGACAGGGATTCTAGGGCACTGGATAGATGGGGAAAAATGATTTCAAATCTGCTACTTTGGCTATAAGGGCTTTAAATTGTCATTTCATATGCTCAAATATCAGCAATATATCATGACACTGCTTAAACAGAAAATGATGGCAAATTCTGAATGTCAGAAAACAAAGAAATGCAGGATTTATTGCATGCAGCTGAACAAGTTGGAAAGCATACTTTGAATTGATATTCGTTCCTTCGCGGCGTTAGGGTCTGCATTAGGAGCATTTGTAAGGTATCAACTCTGACATTTAAGCACTATGTCTTTACAAATACCTTACGGGTTAAGGACAAATTGTTTTAAAATGAGCAAGCAAATCTATGCACAGTCAAGATGGTCTTAAGCAGTTACACCACCTAGATTTAGACACTGGCCTAAAAAAATTGGTCTTCAAGTCTCAGAAACTAAATGGGTATTCAATGCCTAAGGCAGATAACAGCAAGGTTCAGTTAGATGGATGCCTATTCCAAATGAGATAGATATCATGCTAGAAAGACAAATGCCTTCCTTCCAATCAGATGCCTCCTTGGCAGGACCCTTAGGGGTTAGCACATTAGAAAATTGGCATAAGAACCAGGAAACTGCCGGTTACAAGGTTACAGGCTAATTTCAACATACCTATGAAGAGTTGGCGCCTACAAAATCAGGGCAGATCAAAACAGTCATCAGGACACCATTACAGCACGCAACAGAAAGGTTTTCCAGACGTCTGGCCCAGAAGCCAAGGCAGATCACAGCGAAGGTTCCTACAGGTCTAAGCAGTGGAGTGCCTCTATCTCCAAAGGTGGAGAAGACAAATCACAACCATACAGGAAACAGTCCCAATCACCTCCCCCTGCCTGCACCAATCACTTATCTTCTGGCAGCACCCTTATGGGGAAAACTAGCACTTTTTTCTAAAAATTGTCACATTATAACCCAGGACAAATGGGTTCTAGACATAGTGTCACAAGGCTACAAGTTTCATTTCCATACCTTGCCAAGAGCAAACAGTTGGCCAGACCTGCAGTCAAAAAGGAGTACAAATATATCCTTACTTGGACAACTGCCTCATACAAGCAGAGAACAAGGATATTCTACTACAGCATCTGACTTTTGTGATAAGACTTTTAACATGCCTAGGGTACACAGTCAACAAAAATAAATCAAAACTAGTACCCTCTCAAGTGATAATATTCCTGAGTGCAAGCTTGAATACAACTGCCCAGATGGCTTATCTCACTCCAGACAAACAAAGGCAACTGACTACCTATTTCAAGGAAATGGCAACAAAAGCCCAGTTATCTGCAAGAAAACATCTGCAGGCTTTGGGCTTCATGGCATCCTGCATCTTACTAATTCCATATGCAAGACTGCATATGAGGAAAATTCAGTGGTACCTAAAAAGTGTCTGGACACAGCATTGCCACAGTCTGGAAACAAAGATTATTCTAATACCCTGTCTGCAACAGGAATTTCGATGGTGGGCAAAGGCTCGTCACCAAAACAAGGAAATACCATTTTCACTACCCCCAGCCAGGCAGAGCCTAACGACTGATGCATCGGATTATGCCTGGGGGGCACACATGGCAGGAAGAGGCATTCAGGGCACCTGGTCCACAAACCAAAAGCATCTACATATCAATCAAAAAGAGATGCTAGCTGTTCAAAATGCCCTGACAGCCTTCAAGGACCTACTTTTTCCAGGACAACTACTGATAAAGACAGACAACACCACGGTCATGTGGTACATAAACAAGCAGAGGGGAACTCATTCTTACCCCCTATGTAGACTGGACATGGCTTTATGGGACACAGCTTTGACTTACCAAGTTCATCTGCAGGCACAATTCCTGCCAATGAAGAAAAATACTCTGGCAGACGAACTAAGCAGAAACCTCATGGATCCCCATGAGTGGCACCTGGATCCACAAGTCTTCAGCATGATAACAATGGAATGGGGATGCCCGGACATAGATCTGTTTGCCTCCCCTCAAAACAATCAACTAAGAAGATTCTGCACAAGGACTTATCACAGACAAGCTTGGAAAGTGGACGCCTTATCTTTCAACTGGACAAACCTATCAGTACATGCCTTTCCTCCACTGCCTCTCCTCCCCAAAGTACTCCTAAAGGTCAGGCAGGAGAAACCAAAAATGATTCTGATTGCTCCAGACTGGCCACGCCAATACTGGTATCCGATCTTAAGGACCTTGTCCCAATGCCCAGCCTGGACCTTACCTCAAATACCTCATCTACTAACCCAGCAAAACAATCTGATTCTGCACAGCCAACTCAGGACCCTAAACCTGGCAGCATGGCGGATAATGTAGCCATACAAACCACACCTCTCAGTAAAGCTGTGATGGATGTCATTTTAGAAGCCAGAAGGCCTAGTACTAAAAAATCCTATGCTGGGAAATGGAAGAGATTTTGCGCTTGGAACCAAGCTCAAGGAACTGATACAGTTGTCCCAAATATTCCTCAGATTTTGCAATATTTAACTGAGATGTTGGACAAAGGCTTATCTTTTTCATCAATTAAAATCCATGCCTCTGCCATTTCAGCTCATTACAATACAGAACAACTACTCTTTTCTCATCCTTTATTAAGGCAGTACCTCAGAGGAGCCACAAACGTAAGGCCTCCAAGGAGAACACCAGCACCTGCATGGGTCCTCAATTATGTCTTGGAAAAAACTCACCTTACCTCCTTTTGAGCCAGCTGCTACTGCGGACATAAAGTTATTATCTTGGAAAACAGCTCTTCTCCTAGCAATAACTTCTGCAAGACGAGTTTCAGAGCTACAGGCTCTCATGGCTGTGGAACCCTTTCTCATTTTCCATCCAGATAGGGTCTCTCTGAGAATAAACCCTACATTTATGCCTAAGGTGGTGTCCAATGTAGCCCTTAACCAAACAATTCATTTGCCAACTTTTTATCCAAATCCAGAGAACAAGGGGGAGAAAATTCTGCATTCTTTGGACGTACACAGACAACTTAGATTCTACTTGGACAAAACTAAAGTTTTCAGAAAGACAGAGCAATTACTAGTGGCATATGCCACGGCATCACAAGGAAAGGCTATCTCCAAGCAGACTATTTCAAAGTGGATAGGTCACTGCATTCGTTTCTGCTACTCACAACATGGCAAACCAGTGCCTAAGGGCATTAGGCCACATTCAACCAGAGCTGCTTTCTAAGGGGAGTACCAACCAAAGACATTTTAGAGGCTGCTACTTGGAGTTCAATGCATACCTTTACAAAACATTACAATCTGCCTCTTTACTCTAAATCCAGGGCAGGCGTTGCCACTGCAGTTCTGCAGGTCCTCATAGCCGCTCCTAATGCTGTTTTAGCTCCAGCCCCCAACCATAGCTTTGGGACTCAACCCAAATGTAATGACTGCAACAGTGAAACACAAAAAAACATAGTACAGTTGTGTACACTTACCATAAATGTAGATGTTCGAGTGTATTCACTGTTGCAGTCCAGGTTACCCACCCGCCATCCCCCTTATTTTTGCTGGAACTTATCTTTACTTCTCTAATTTATACAACCTAGATGGTGTATTTTCTTATAGATGAAGGTAAAACTTATTTTGGTGCATGTATGTTTTATTTACCTATTTTTAGCCTACCCTTTTGGGGGCACCTGACATCTGGGGCAAGAAAAACTAAATAAAATGGTGTCAGCTGCATCTTTTATACCCCTGATGACCTGACGTCAGGGAAGAGGCGACAGCAGCCAACCCAGGGCCCAAGACTATGGAATTCAGGCCAACTAAGGGCAACCTGCCAGCAGGATAACCCAAATGTAATGACTGCAACAGTGAATACACTCAAACATCTACATTTATGGTAAGTGTACACAACTGTACTTTTCCTTGTTTCCTTTGTGTAACGTCCTCTGCTTGCTGACCCCTGTTTCCTGCTATCCAGTACCCCAATTTCCATCCTGTAAAATGGTAAAAAAGAGATTACAGCAGTGCAGTGGTTTCTTTAAAGATGGGTGACACTTTTCTTATATTCTCGCTTCTTATTGCATGTGCATGTACTGAGGAGTGCATTCCCTTTAAACTTGGCACTTTTTTTCTCTATCTCCATAGCCACTTATGCAGACTTCCTTCTCTTACTGCAGGAACTGCTCTTGGTGTGAAGGGGATTAATATTTAGCTGTGACCAGGGAAACTTTAAGTTTTTACTTTGTTAATTGATAATGACATCTGGGTCTCATTCCAGTATGAGCTGTACTTGAGGAAGGAAATCTGTGATTGAGCTGGGCATGTTTCTGCATCTCATGGCTAGAGTTTCATGATCCATGTATTTGCTGTTATAGTTAATTCTTGTTTAATACATTAATACAAAAGCACATATTAATTATTAGTAAACAGAATATTTTGCACATCAACTTATTCATAAAAAGTTCAGACTAGATACATGAGTTGTTTGAAGCCTAATTCTCTGAATAGCAATTTCCTAGGAACTCTACGTTGTCTGTAGAGTGTCTCAGCTGCAAAACTGCTTAAAACCTTAAGTAAAGAGAAACAAAAATACTAGCATTTTACATAAGACAAGATTTAAGCTTCTTTCAACCACATATGAACATGAGTACCACCATATCCCTATATGTTTATATATTCTATTTTGAGTTTAAATTTTCAATTATGAAAAAGTAGCATGAAGAGTCATTCATTGGAAAGTTAGAATTTGAAGAACCATAATATTACCAGTTTTAAAGATATTAATTTCTGCATGTGCATTCTATTCACTTACAGTGTTGGTCACAGACATCATAAAAGCTGCATACTGCAGTCTGAGTTTCACACAGTGGATATCCCACAAAGATTAGTATTAAAATTAGTCACAAATCATTTTGTCTTTAAAGTTACCACATTCTTTATTCTCCTCCCTCTCTGTTTAACTCTCTGTCTCTCTTTTTCTCTCAATTCACTTTTACTTTTCTTCTTTGTTTCTGTACAGATTTCTCACTTTGATATTTTAGCTTAATAAAGTCTACCAAAAGTACTTCTGACAAGAAAGTTAACATATTTTTAAAGTGAACCAAATTCTTATTACATTTTCTACTAAGCCATGGTGGGAAGTAATGTGAACATTTTTTTCAAACTAACTCAAAGCATTAGGAAGGGACTAAAGGAATATAATGTGCTGGAGGGACAGGTTCCTAACCTAGAGACTTCCCATACTCCGGAACAAACTTCCCATTCAAGTCAAGCAGAGCACTTCACTGGTTCTCTTTAACAGAAATCTTGACAAGTGGATGGGCAATAGGAAGTTCACCCCAGGGATCATTTCAATGGTCTTGCTTGACAGGGGCACTGGGAAATAACTTTGGTTGGCATGATGCCAGGGAATCTTCTTGGGCTAGGCTTATATAGGCTCTAGGGCGTTAGCCTAGTACACACCTATGAACCTACATAGATATATTCCAGTAATGTGTGTGTGTGTCTCTCTGTCTCTCTCTTGCTCTCTTTTTTGGATGTCCTACTTTTAAAATCAAATGGGGTCTGCAATGAACATTTGTGAGTTTATGCGTGCTAAACAACACCTTGGATACACTACCAAGAAAGGTTCTGATATTGCAAAACATTCTATCAGCTTTGATAGCAGTAACACCATTATAAATGCCTGATGGCACAAACTGAGGCCAAAAACATGAAGAGGCATTCATTTCGGCATGATAGCATGATCTAATTTTTTTAACTATAAAAAAAAAACTGTTTTAACAGTCACTGTTTACTTTCCTTGTCTCCTGTGATTGAAATTCCTATAACACAGAAATTTAAAAACACAACACCATAGCAGACGCACACAAAACAATAAATGGCAATTACTGCATTTTTTTCTTCAGACGCAGGAACAGTGCAATCACAGATCTATTTTTAATTATTATTCTTAAATAGCTAATCAAGCTAATTCTCAGACTGCCATTGTGCTTGAGCTAGATTACAAATGATTATTAGAGTGCTGTGCTGCCTGCATTCATATCATTACCTACGAATAATGAAAATTAATTCTAAAAATGTGCTTTACTGCATTAATGTTTCTTTCTTTCTTTCTTTCTTTCTTGTATAGTTACTCCTGACTTCAGTGTCCATGTGCCCTGCAAAATATTCCATTCTCCTTCTCATACAATCACATATTAGGGGTGAATTCAAATGGAAATCCTCATCATCTGAGTCCTCCTTTTCCAGGAAAGAAAGATTCCAGGTTATCTGGCTGTGCTGGCTTTGAAGACTATCAACAGGTGAGGAGCTGGGTCCGTCACATTACATCTGGCTAGGATTTAATCATTAAACCCTAATATCCCTTGCATCTGTCAGCTGATGTAGTTAGGCATCGAGTGTAGTGGGTTGTTGTAAGCACCAATGGCAGCCCCAGCAGCCGTGCCCCACTCGTGAATAAACACACTAGATTGTTCCTTGTCTCACCACTAGAACTCACAACTGGGGCATGTCTCTCACAAACATGTCTAACATTTTCTCTCTGGCAGGTGTCAGTAGCCACAGACATTTAATTGTCCTTGAGCCCCTAACTGCCTCCTAAAGTACCTGGGCCACTAATTGAATTTGTATCATCTTTGCCATAGTCAGAGCTTCAGCCCTGTATGCCGAAGTTGTCATTTGTTTACTTAACTCTATATTGGTAGAAAAAGCATTCAGTGAGAGGATTAATTTTCATCAGTGGTTTTGAATAAATAAACTAAAACAAGTTCATGGAAAAAACTGCCCCAAAATGGGTCCCCTTCAGTTGATCAAACTTTTAAAAGTTCTAAGCTCATATGGCCAAGACTATATGATCGAACTTTTAAAAGTTCAAACGGACTGAATGGAGATCCCCATACAATGCAGAATGGGAAGATTTCCCTTTTCCGCAATGTAGTGCGATCTCGGAGTTGGTATATTTAAGTAGCGGGGGTGGGGTGGGGTGGGGGTGCATGTGAGCTTGCCCCCCTGCTACAAATGTTTAGTTTTTTTTGTTTGTTTGTTTGTTTTTTGTTTTATTTTAGTGTCCAAACTTTTAAATGTTCGATGATATAGTCTCGGCCATATGAGCTTCGAACATTTAAAAGTTCGATCTACTGAAGTAGATCCCCCAAAATATAGCAACAGTACTAAGCTGTTCACAATGCTACTACTAGTGCGACCAATCATATACAAGAGTTAACATGACATTTGTCCATGTCAATTTACCTTTCCCGTGAAATTAACTAGACAGTTAACACTACATTGGCCTTTTCTCACTGCTGTCATCACTCTTTCAACCAGTCAATGATCTGTTTGTTTTTCTGTTTAAACCTCCCTGAATATCTTCATTTTTTCAGTTATTTTAAGAGTCATTGCTAGACATATTTGTTAGCCTTGTTACCCCTGTTAAACTGAATTTTGGTGCCTATCCTGTTTTTGAATATAATAGTCACTTTTCATTTCTTAGAACTTATCAGGGGTAGATCTGTCATGGACCAAACTCAGATAACAGGCTGTTGGACACCACAGGGCCTTGAAAGCACTTGGGATTATCAGGAGGACATAGTACTAAGAGCTTTCTTACACTCATATCTTGTGTAATAGTTTCAACATACTAAGACTGTCATGATTTTGCGTTGGTGGTTCTATTTCTACTGATAAATGTTTAATCATTTAAGTTGCATGAATATTTTTCCAAACCAAAATTTAGGGAATCAATTCCCCATTTTTATTTATTTGTGATATAAACCAAAAGCTAGGAAATGCATTTCAATTTTCATTTTCCTTGTGATAGTCGAACATTGAACTAGACTGGAAAATTATGCTTTTCTCTATCTCTGCCTCTCCAAAAAAGTTGATGGTTTCGTTTCTTGATATGTACTGCAGTTCCCGTTAACATTTCTGTAAAGATTGCACCACAATGGACTTTTCATTCCCTCACTGACTGGTTCACAGTATAGTATTTTACATTTTGTGAAATACTCGTGTTTTGAATTCAGAAAGTCTGAAAATGTTCATGTGAACATTGCTCTTGTTACATTTAAATTATATAAACTATGTCTCTAGTCATTAACTATGATAGGGAATTTCTATCTTTTTTTAACATGTTTCTTAGGTTGGAACTTTTTATTCTCCAAACACAAAAACTGGAGACAGAATGAAAGTCGGTAATAACAATGCAAAGTATCAATAAGAAATACCGAACCAAACAAGGCTAAATTCAAAATACTTTAATGTGTAGCTTGAAAATAAAAATGGTAAGCGCTTTCACGGTAGACACACAGCTTCATCAGACAACGTTTAACTGAATTAACATCTCTACCTCTTAAGCTTACTTCATAATATGTGCTGCTATTTCAGCTTAGAAATTTAACTAAAAAGGCAGTAATATCTGACAAAAAGAAATTCTACCTTGAACTACAGCAAAATCATCTTACCAATTTAATTCTTTGTTTTCAGTCAATAAACTTACATGGAATTAAAACTCTATCTGAAGTCTCAGTCAACAAACTCACTTTCTCTTTCTTCACTGAAACTACCTCTAAAACACTAAATCACCAACTTAAATGCCTGACTCTGAACCTCAACTAACTCAGATCCTTTAAATATCTTTCAATATCTCTAAACTATACAAAGCTCCTCTAAACAAAACATGCACCACTCTGCTACAAGTAACCTAACTAATCTTCCTTTAAATTCTCCAACAATGTCCTATTCTCATATACTATTTATAGGACCCATCAAACTGAAAAATCATCCCTGTGTCTGGAAGAGCCTCTTCATATTCCACTCATAAAGGTGGAATCCACGGGTATCAACTATAGATCCTATTGCTCTAAATCTCACCCTTCAAAATTATGGAAAAATCATCCTGATCATCTGGAACCCTCTTCATATTCATCTCTTCACAGATCATATAGGGAAATGTCATCTGTTTTGACCACTAAAGACCTATGTACTCCTTCTTTCCTTGGCAATAATTAATAGGAAAAATTATCTATCTGCAACTTTCATTGACTCTCTCTTAAAGCATTTATATGTCAGACTGTCACATGTTGTTTTAAGACCTTGACATCTCGGTACTATTATTCCTCAGCCATTTCACTGGTTTATATTCCTATTAAATAGAACCGTATATTTAACACTTTACTCTTTTGCCCTGTTACTATTGGACCTCTCTAAGGCTTTATATTGGTCCCACACTTTCTTCCATTAAGATCTTAACTATCTTTCGAACTACAGCCATTTCTATGAGTTTAATTCCATCTCCATAGAACGATCTTTACCAATTCTCTTATACTGGACACTGTTCTCTATCTCCTCTTAAGGCCTAATGCTAGCAACTTCTCTTGGATCTTAAACAATATCCCTCAACTATGCACTTCATCTATGACTCTACAAGCACTGCTCAGCATTTCCAGTTGATATCTCTTGACAAAATGTCTTTAAACGTGGAAAATGGTCTTAAATCTCCATTTCTTACACAGCTAAACTAGGATCGTCACCACTTATTCTCCTTCTTTATGCTCCCCAGTGCTTGTACCACCTGAAACAACTTACGTTAGTACCTGTGAATGTTGTTTTGCTCTGGCTCAGCAGCTTAGGGCTGGACTTACAAATACTGTTCTACAGAGAGTCTGGGACTCTTGGACACTAG
>NW_025053514.1:5000-13477 GCF_019279795.1 Protopterus annectens | reverse complement strand
ACAGATGGGTAGAATCCTCAAAGCTAAGAAAGGTGGTAGGCACTAGTTGGAACTAGGAGGAGCCAAAATGCCCTGCAAGACTGCAGTGGCAAAACCTGCTCTAGATTTGGAGTATAATGGTAGGTTGTAGTGCTTGGAGAAGGTATGCACAGAACTCCAAGTGGCTGCTTCCAAAATATCCTTAGTAGGAACTCCTCTGAAAAAGGCTGCAGAGGTGGCTGTGGCCCTGGTGGAATGAGTTCTAATGCCTGTAGGTACGGTTTTGCCATGAAAGGAATAGCAAATGCAGTGGGCTATCCATTTTGAGATTGTCTGTTTGGAAATTGGCTTTCCTTGAGTTCCTACCACATAGGCCACAAAGAGCTGTTCTGATTTTCTGAAAGGCTTTGTTCTGTCTAAATAATAACGCAGTTGTCTGTGGATGTCCAAGGAATGTAGTAATCTCTCCCTTTGTTTTGAGGATTAGGATAAAGGTAGGTAAATGTATGGCCTGATTTAAAGCTACCTTGATACCACTTTAGGCATAAAGGACGGGTTGGTTTGTAAGAAACTCTGTCCTGATGGAAGATGATAAAGGCTGGACAGCCATGAGAGCCTGTAGTTCTGAAACTCTGAGCTGAGGTGATAGCCAGAATGAAGGCTGTTTTCCAGGACAAATATTGCAAATCCTGATGAGGCAGCTGGCTCAAAAGGAGGCAAGGTCAGTTTTCTAGAATGAAATTGAGATCCCAAGCAGGTATTGGTTGTTTCCTTGGAGGTCTTAAATTCTTAGCCCTCTGAGGAACTGTCTTAAGAGAGGGTGAGAGAATAAAGGTGGATCAGTGTTGTATTCTGCAGAAATGGCTGAGGCATGGATTTGATGGAGGAGAAAGAAAGTCCACTGCTTAGCAGTTCAGCCAAATATTGTAGTATTTGAGGTAAATTCAGTTTTCCAGGGTCCTGGCCCTTTTTCTCATTCCAGACACAAAAACGTTTCCATTTTGCAGAGTAAGCTTTTCTAGTTGATGGCCTTCTGGCCTCCAAAATGACATCCTGCACCTCCTTGGAGAGTACGGCCTGCTGTGATGCTAAGGAATCTTCCATGCGGCTAGATTGTGTTCTTAGCTGACTGTGAAGAGTTTTGAAGCTGTGCTGAGTCAGAAGAAGAGGCATTAGAGGCAGGGTCCATGGTGGGGAATGCGTCAGGCTTCTCAGAAGTGGGTACCAGTGTTGCCTTGGCCAGTCCGGAGCAATGAGGATCATCTTTGGTCTGTCTGCTCTGGTCTTCAATAGAACTTTGGGCAGCAGAGGAAGAGGTGGGAAGGCATAAACTGTCATTGATGACCAACTGAAAGAGAGAGTGTCCACTTTCCAGGCCTTTGGATGGAAGATCCTTGAGCAGAATTTTGTCAATTGATGATTTTTGTGGGAGGCAAAGAGATCTATGTCTGGCCTTCCCCATTCTTGGATTATTTCTGTAAAAACTTTTGGATGCAACTTCCATTCGTGTGGATCTGTCATATTCCTGCTTAGGTTGTCTGCCAGCGTGTTTTCCTTGCCTGGCAAGTACTGTGCTTGTAGTTCCATCTGTAAGTCCATGGCCATGTTCCAAAGTGACATGGCCAGTCTGCATAGGGGGATAGGAATGTGCTCCTCCCTGTTTGTTTATGTACCACATAACTGTGGTGTTGTCTGTTCTTATCAATAGTTGACCTGGTTGTAGAAGGTCCTTGAAAGCTATAATAGCATTTATTACCGCTAGCATTTCTTTTTGATTGATGTGAAGGTGCTTTTCTTTTTGGGTCCATTTGCCCTGAATGCACCGATCTATCATGTACGCCCCCCAGGCGTAGTCCGAGGTGTCGGTTGTGATGACTTCAGGCTTGCTGAATGGTAGACCTGTGTTTGTTTGACATGCTTGAGCCCACCACAGAAATTCCTTTTGCAGACATGGAATTAGTGGTATTATTGTTTCCAAACTGTGGCTGTGTTGAGACCATATGTTTTTCAGGTACCATTGTAGTTTCCTCATATGCAGTTTTACACATGGGATTATTAAGATGCAAGATGCCATGAATCCCAGAGCCTGCAGGATTTTCCTTGCAGTAAGCCTGGTGCAATTTGCTAGTGTTCTGAAGTATTGAATTAGTTGCCCCTGCTTCTCTGGCATGAGGTAGGCCATCTGGGTGTTTGTGTCCAAATTGGCACCCAGGAAAATTATCTTCCGAGAGGGTATTAGCCTTGATTTCTTTTTGTTGACTGTGTATCCCAGAGAGTTCAATAACATTATTACATAAGCCAGATGTTTCAGAAGAATGTGCTTGCTGTCCGCTTGGATCAGGCAGTCGTCCAAATAGGGATATATTTGTATCCTTGAAGTCTGCAGTAGGCAATTACTGATGCCAGGCATTTCGTGAATACTCTGGGCGCAGCAGATAAGCCAAAGGGCAATGCAGAGAATTGATAATGGGTTGAACCTGCAAGAAATATGAGGTACCTTCTGCAATTTTGTCTGATTGGGACATGCAGGTATGCCTCCTTGAGGTCCAATGTTACCAGCCAAGACTCCTTGCCCAGCATGGGAAGAAGTTGCTGTAGAGTGAGCATCTTGAATTTTGGTACGAGTAGAAATGTGTTTAGGATGGATAGAGCCAAAATAGGTCTCCAATCTTTTCCCTTCCTTGGCACCAGAAATAGCCTGGAATAAAAACCTTGACCTTGTTCGATGTAGGTACCTCTTGAATAGCTTTCATGTTTATGAGATCTGTAATTTGCCTTTGTGCCTCTGCCCTTTGATTGTGTGGCAGGTTTGGCATGCCTCTCATTTTTGGAAGGGTGTGGAAATGAAATTTGTAGCCTCTGTTTATAATGTCCAGGATCCATTTGTCCTTTGTGACAATATGCCAATTTTTTGAAAATAATGCCAGCTTTCCTCCTAATGGGGCTGCCATTTGAGACCTGGTTGGTATGCAAAGGGGAAGTCATTGGGTTTGCTTTCTGAAAGATTGCGAGTTGTCCTCACCACCTCTTTGTGTAGAAGCTTGCCATTGTCTGCCTCTGTACGATCCTTGGGATTGTCCTCTGCCCCTCGGGCGCCTGTATCCGCCTCTTTGGGGTCTGTCTGTGGCAGGAAAGGACCAGTTTTTGGAAGGCCAATTTCTACTAAAACGTGGGGTTGGACCTGTAGAAATTCTTTCACAGTTTGCATTGATTTAGCCTTTTCCTCCATTTTCCTTAATACCTCCTCCGCATTAGCACCAAATAGTACATCCTTTTGTAGAGGGGCGTCTAGTAATTTAGCTTTGACATGATCAGGCAAGGCTTGTTCCTTGAGCCAGGCATGCCTCGCATGACTGATCCTGTAACAGCAGCTCTACATGAGGCCTCTAGAGCATCAAAACCACATTGTAAGGTATGCTTACCCACTTGTTCTGCACTATGCATCAAGTCCTGCAACTCCTTTAAGTCTGGTTGTTCAGGTTGTGACATTTTACTTTTCAATTGTGATAACAAAAACTGTTGGTATTTTAGCATATGAAACTGACAGTTTAAGGCCCTCATGGATAAGGTAGCCGAGGTATATACCTTTTTTCCCCATCTTTCTAAGGATCTGGAATCTCTCTCGGAAGGCAATGGATTTTTAGCAATAGAGGCCTTAACTCCCTTGGGGCCCCGTGAGATGGTTTCTGGGTCAGCAGCATGGCTTTTGTATAGACATTGGTGTGAGTCAGGGACCCTGTAGTACCTGTCAGGCTTAACTGGAGCTGGAGATAGAGAGTCCGGGTTAAGGCAGGCCTCCGAGTAAACATCATCTAGGATGTCCAATACAGGAGGTATAGCCAGAGGCCTGTGCTGAGGAAGCAAGAGAAATTCCCTGAGCCTTTTCTTGGAATCTGAATAATCCTGGCCTTCCCAGTGGAAGTGTTCCCTTAAGGTATGTAAAGTTTCCCCAAATGAGTAATCCTCAGGGGGGGATACAGAAGGGATGGACTCTTCCGCATCAGAGTCTTCAAAAGGGGAGTAAGAATGTTCCTGATCATCAGAGTGCTCTGAAATAATGGAGCCCTGATCAGAAGAGGGGGACTCTTCCTCCACTCTAGGCCTTTTGTCCGGAGGGGGCTGAGAACCTCTGATAAGAGTAATTAAATCCTCAGCCATTTTAAGCATCTGTTTCTTAGGCATGGGGCCTGGAGATGGGCCCTGTGAAGCTGGTTTCTTGGAGTGCATGGTTGCTTTAGACTTGGTGAAGGCCTTAATGGAGAAGGAAGAGGAAGGTCTGAAGACACCTTGAGTGGAGGTGGACCTGTCCACATTCTGAGTATCAACGCCAAGAGTGGCTGCAGTATCTGTAGTCAGGGTGTGGGCCGAGGAGCCTGCGACCTCGGGCACAGGAGACATCGTCAAAGACAGGTCGTCGGTAGTCAGGGGCTGCGTAGGTGTCTCGCTGAGAACCGGACCAAGTGTAGTCAGCTTTGGCGTGGTGTTGGTAGAGGCCGCGGA
Source organism: Protopterus annectens (assembly GCF_019279795.1). Lineage (NCBI taxonomy): Eukaryota > Metazoa > Chordata > Ceratodontiformes > Protopteridae > Protopterus > Protopterus annectens. The sequence continues at coordinate 8,998 of NW_025053514.1, read as the reverse complement.
CCTCGTGTGCCGGTCCTTGTCTTTGCGTTTTTTAGACAAAACCGGAGTTGGAGTATCCGACGACATAGTATAGTTAAATGCTTTCCCAAAATAATGCTGGGCGAACTCTGCCCGACGCTTAATAGTGCGTTTGTTGAATGTAGCACAAAAGCGACAGACCGAGACGTCGTGGTCTGTGCCTAAACAAGGTATACAGAGGGAATGGAAATCCTTATGTGGTATTTGCTTCCCACAAGAAATACAATTGTTAACTTTGTCTGATATCGGTCTGAGGCAAGAAAAGTTTCCCCAATGGGGTACTTAGCTTTTAAGAAGACTTCGGTTTCCAAATTTTCATAATCTCAGGAGCTGGCCGACCGGCACTTGAGAACTGCTTCTGCTTCGGACACCGCGCGGCAAGAAAGACTGAAGAAAATGACGTCGGCTGGTTCCTTTATACCCCTGTCACACTGACGTCAGGAAGAAGCGACAACCGACGCCGGACCTAGACTTTGGAATTCGGCCGACCGAGGACCCGCCTGACGGCAGGAGAACCCCATCTGTTATGACTGCAGCTGTATGCACGATGAACATCAGAGAGAGTTAGGAAAATACCTGGGCTCCACTTAGAACAGAGAGAGTTAGATCAATACCTGGGCTCCACTGAGAACAATGAGAGTTTGGTCAATACCTGGGCTCCACTGAGAACAAAGAGAGTTTGGTCAATACCTGGGCTCCACTGGGAACAAAGAAATATAGACCAATACCTGGGCTCCACTTAGAACAGAGAGAGTTAGGTCAGTATTGGGCTCCCCTTAGAACACAGAGAGTTAGATCAATACCTGGGATCCAGTGAGAACAAAGAGAGTTAGGTCAATACCGTGGCTCCACTGAGAACAACGAGAGTTAGGTCAATACCTGGGCTCCACTTAGAACAAAGAGAGGTAGGTAAATACCTGGGCTCCACTGAGAACAAAGAGAGTTAGGTCAACACATGGGCTCCACTGAGAACAGAGAGAGTTAGGTCAATACCTGGGCTCCACTTAGAACAAAGAGAGTTAGGTCAATACCTGGGCTTCACTGAGAACAAAGAGAGTTAGGTCAATACCTGGGCTCCACTGAGAACAAAGAGAGTTAGGTCAATACCTGGGCTCCACTGAGAACAGAGAGAGTTCGGTCAATACCTGGGCTCCACTTAGAACAAAGACAGTTAGGTCAATACCTGGCATCCAGTTAGAAGAAAGAGAGTTAGGTCAATACCTGGGGTTCACTGAGAACAAAAAGAGTTAGGTCAATACCTGGGCTCCACTTAGAACAAAGAGAGTTAGGTCAATACCTGGGCACCACTGAGAACAAAGAGAGTTAGGTCAATACCTGGGCTCCACTGAGAACAAAGAGAGTTAGGTCAATCTATACCTGGGCTCCACTTAGAACAAAGAGAGTTAGGTCATTACCTGGGCTCCACTGAGAACAAAGAGAGTTAGGTCAATACCTGGGCTCCAGTGAGAACAAAGAGAGTTAGGTCAATACCTGGGCTCCATTTAGAACAGAGTTAGGTCAATACCTGGGAACCACTGAGCACAAAGAGAGTTAGGTCAATACCTGGGCACCACTGAGAACAAAGAGAGTTAGGTCAATACCTGGGCTCCACTTAGAACAAAGAGAGTTAGGTCAATACCTGGGCTCCAGTGAGAACAAAGACAGTTAGGTCAATACCTGGGCTCCAGTGAGAACAAAAAGAGCTAGGTCAATACCTGGGCTCCACTTAGAATGGAGAGAGTTAGGTCAATACCTGGGCTCCACTGAGAACAAAGAGAGTTTGGTCAATACCTGGGCTCCAGTGAGAACAGAGAGAGTTAGGTCATTACCTGGGCTCCGGTGAGAACAGAGAAAGTTAGTTCAATACCTGGGCTCCACGTAGAACAGAGAGAGTTAGATCAATACCTGGGCTCCACTGGGAACAAAGAAAGATAGGTAAATACCTGGGCTCCACTTAGAACAGAGAGAGTTAAGTCAATACCTGGGCACCACTGAGAACAAAGAGAGTTAGGTCATAACCTGGACTCCACTGAGAACAAAGAGAGTTAGGTCAATACCTGGGCTCCACTTAGAACAAAGAGAGTTAGGTCAATACCTGGGCTCCAGTGAGAACAGAGAGAGTTAGGTCAATACCTGTTCTCCACTGAGAACAGAGAGAGTTAGGTCATTACCTGGGCTCCACTGAGAACAAAGAGAGTTAGGTCAATACCTGGGCTCCACTTAGAACAGAGAGAGTTTGGTCAATACTGGGCTCCACTTAGAACAAAGAGAGTTAGGTAAATACCTGGGCTCCACTTAGAACAGAGAGAGTTAGGTCATTACCTGGGCTCCACTTAGAACAAAGAGGGTTAGGTCAATACCTGGGCTCCACTTAGAACAAAGAGAGTTAGGTCAATACCTGGGCTCCAGTGAGAACAAAGAGAGTTCGGTCAATACCTGGGCTCCACTGAGAACAAAGAAAGTTAGGTCAATACCTGGGCTCCACTTAGAACAGAGAGAGTTAGGTCAATACTGGGCTCCCCTTAGAACAGAGAGAGTTAGGTCAATACCCTGGCTCCTCTGAGAACAAAGAGAGTTAGGTCATTACCTGGGCTCCACTTAGAACAGAGAGAGTTAGGTCAATACCTGGGCTCCACTGAGAACAAAGACAGTTAGGTCAATACCTGGGCTCCAGTGAGAACAAAGAGAGTTAGGTCAATACCTGGGCTGCACTGAGAACAAAGAGAGTTAGCTCAATACCTGGGCTCCACTTAGAACAAAGAGAGTTAGGTCAATACCTGGGCTCCAGTGAGAACAAAGACAGTTAGGTCAATACCTGGGCTCCAGTGAGAACAAAAAGAGCTAGGTCAATACCTGGGCTCCACTTAGAACGGAGAGAGTTAGGTCAATACCTGGGCTCCACTGAAAACAAAGAGAGTTTGGTCAATACCTGGGCTCCAGTGAGAACAAAGAGAGTTAGGTCAATCTATCCCTGGGCTCCACTTAGAACAAAGAGAGTTTGGTCAATACCTGGGCTCCACTGAGAACAAAGAGAGTTAGGTCAATACCTGGGCTCCACTGAGAACAAAGAGAGTTAGGTCAATACCTGGGCTCCACTCAGAACAAAGAGAATTAGGTCAATACCTGGGCTCCACTGAGAACAAAGAGAGTTAGATCAATACCTGGGCTCCACTGAGAACAAAGAGAGTTAGGTCAATATCTGGGCTCCACTGAGAACAGAGAGAGTTAGATCAATACCTGGGCTCCACTTTGAACAAAGAGAGTTAGGTCAATACCTGGGCTCCACTGAGAACAAACAGAGTTCGGACAATACCTGGCTTCCACTCAGAATAAAGAGAGTTCGGTCAATACCTGGGCTCCACTGAGAACAAAGAGAGTTAGGTCAATACCTGGGCTCCACTTAGAACAAAGAGAGTTAGGTCAATACCTGGGCTCCAGTGAGAACAAAGAGAGTTCGGTCAATACCTGGGCTCCAGTGAGAACAGAGAGAGTTAGGTCAATGCCTAAGCTCCACTTAGAACAAAGAGAGTTAGGTCAATACCTGCATACTCAATAGCAAAGTGCACCAAGAATCTCTTAATAAAAAGAGAGCATGCATCAAAAACGTGGGGGAAAAACAGTCATCAATACAAGACTACATATATCTAAGGAACCTAACTAAAAATATATATTTAATAAGAAAAAAAGGATGTTTTAAAGACTTTTAAACACAAATCAAAGTGACCCTAAACTCTTCAGTTAATAAAACAACTAGTAACTCAAGGCAAACCTTGACACCTACCCAGCAGCAAACAGCCCAGAGAATATAGCAACATAATTCAACTCTCACTTAATAAACTCAATACTATCTCTCATGAAACAAAATGCTTCAACAACACTCACTATCCCAGAACCCAAACTAACAATATACAGTTCATACTCAACACTTCTCCTTTAACAATAAAAAAATACTTACAAAAACTGAAACCTACCACTCTAGT
>NW_025053514.1:0-2500 GCF_019279795.1 Protopterus annectens | reverse complement strand
CCTCCGTCTTTGTGTTATATGTTTCTTGGAACTACTACCACACCTCTCAACCTCTTACACCAAGAAATCTGGAGAAAGCCATAAGTAATTGGGGACAAAGGCCCGAAAGAAGGGACATTTTTTAAATATTGTTCTTACAAACTTAGAAAGTTGATAGAGTAACAGGTTTTGTGTTAGGATGAATTTTTTGAAGGGTGTGAAGTCTGAAATTCAAATGCCTGCCATTATTTTCTGACTTCACTCTTTAATGACTTACCAATGATTTATCAGAAAACCACAATTTTATGAAAAATGGACCAAAAATAGGAGGCAAAAATTTGGACATTCTGCAAAACCTGTACAGCTGAGAGGTATGACTACTACTAATATTTTCTATTTTTAACCTGCTAGCATGAGTATTTTAGCCTACATTTAACTATACACCTGACATTAAACTTTCTAGACATCCTTCTTAATCCAAACATTTTATGAAAACCCTTCCATGCAAACATTGCAAATCTGGGTGACTTTATGGCATATTTCTGTAACAAACAAATCAATTTCCACATGGCTTCACTTATGTCTTCTCCTTATACCATTCTGCAGCCCTGTCTAAATTGTTCTACCACCTCCTTATTCAAATCTCTCAGTACTTCCATTCTCTACTTTCTCCTCCTTTTATCCCTGAATTATCATCTCTGCTGTCTAGCAATCGACACATGAATTTAGAAGGGTGCTGTGCAGTATTTCAGTCAAACCAATATGCCTGGATGTACCAAGCAGGCCTTTGTTTCCTGCAGGAAGAAAATTCTGTAAAAAAAAGAAGTTATGTACTTACCATAATGTTCTATGTGTGTTGTCCATCTCAACCTTTATTCCCACTGATGGGTCAGATACAATCCATCGGATCCATCTCGACCATTTTAAAAGCTCAAGGTCTTCAGTAATCTCGACCATTTTAAAAGCTCAAGGTCTTCAGTAAAGCTTGTGGGTATCCTTTTTTTACCCATAATGCAACCCTTCTGATTCCCCAGATCTTGTTTGCCCCTAGTACTCTTATCAAGATAACAATCTATCTATCTATCTATCTATCTATCTATCTATCTATCTATCTATCTATCTATCTATCTATATATCTATCGATACACAAGTAGGGCATCAATTCTGAGGCTATAGGGTCCTACAGTACTCAATTCATACTACTCTGTCTCCCAGGAGTATAGGCAGGGGATATGGAGGGAGGGTTGTGAGAATAAAGGTCGAGATGTACAACACACAGGGAACGTTATGGTAAGTACCTAACTTCTTCGTGTGTTGTTGTCAATCTCGCCTTTATTCTCACTGATGGGACCACGTCCCAAGCAACCTGACTCTTGGGTGGCTCATGGGAGAATATTCCTCAGAAACATAGAACCAAAAGAGGCTCTACTCCTAGAGGCCAAATCCACTTTGTAATGTGTAATAAAGGTATGAAATTTTGCCCATGTCGCTGCAGCACAGATATTATCCAAGGATAACCTTGCTTGAAAGGCTGCAGATGTGGCTACTGACCTAGTGGAATAAGCTTTAATGAGATTAGAAAGAGCTCTATTCTTGGAATTATAAATGTAGGATATACACAGTATAAGCCATTTGGAAAAGGTAAGTTAGGTGACTGGTTGACCTTTCCTAATATCTGAATAGGAAATAAAGAGCGCTGATCTGATTTTTTAATTTCTGAAGTTCTATGTAAGTAGAAACATAACTGTCTATGAACATCTAAAAGGTGTGGTGAATGTTCTTTATTTTGAAAATTTGGGAAGAAAACTGGCAGCACAGTAGATTGGTTGAAGTTACTTTCTGACACAACCTTTGGTAGAAAAGAGGGTATTAGTGCATAAAGAAACTCTGTCCTTATGAAAAATTAGGTATAGGGGCTTGGCAGACAAAGCTTGCAATTCAGAGACTCTTCTGGCCAAAGTAATAGCCACTAAAAAGACCATTTTCCAGGAGAGATATTTCAAATCACATGTAGCCGATAGTTCAAAGGGAGGAGAGATAATGTTGACAAGAAAAAATTCAGATCCCAGGGCAGTGTTTGATATTTGTACGGTGGGTCTTAGGTTCATAGGTTCATAGATTAGTACTAAGCTAATTGCTCTTGTGAGCCATTTTAAGCCTAGCCAATTATCCCTTGTGAGATTCAAACCCTGCACCTTGTGTTTGTAAGGCAAACACCTTAACCATTAGGCCACCCTCCCAACCCAAGTCTTATCATAGTAGTTCATTTTAAGAGATCCTTACAAAATTTGTGAGACATGATTCCAGAACCATTTTCTCCTAAATGGGAATTTGAAATTGCTGCCAGTTGAACTCTAATACAGGCGGCAGCAGCTCCTTTCTTGAAATGTTTCATCAAAAATTCTAAAATAGAATGCATGGGCACAGAAAAAGGATATGTCTGATTATCCCTGGCCCATGTAAAAAACCTGTTCCATTTACTTTTATACAATTTATGTGTATATGTTTTAGGAGAAGATAA